>NC_056737.1:1140823806-1140903806 GCF_019279795.1 Protopterus annectens
AGGCTTTTTAGATACCATTGTAGTTTCCTCATATACAGTCTTGCATATGGAATCAGTAGAATGCACGAGGCCATGAACCCCAAGGCTTGCAGCATTTGCCTTGCAGATAGGGTTTTTGTGGCCACTAGTTTGAACTAAGTTGTCAAATGAATTTGTTTCTCTGGTGTGAGGAAGGCCATCTGGGAAGCTGTGTCCAAGCTTGCTCCCAGGAATATAATTTGTTGACAGGGTACCAGATGGGATTTCTTTTCGTTTATGGTGTACCCCAGACAAGTTAACACCTTCTGTACAAATGTCAGATGATTCAGAAGTATGTCCTGGCTTTCTGCCCGAATTAGACAATTGTCCAGGTATGGGTATATTTTAATTTTTCTTTGCCTGCAAAATGCAATGACTGAGGCTAGGCACTTTGTGAATACCCTGGGCGCAGTAGATAAGCCAAAGGGCAGTGCAGAGAACTGATAGGTCATGCAGCCTGCTTTGAAGAGAAGGTATTTTCTGCAAGATTCCCTGATTGGGATGTGCAGGTAGGCTTCCTTTAAATCCAGTGTTGCCAACCAAGCATCTTTGCCTATCATGGGAAGCAACTGGTGAAGAGTTAGCATCTTGAATTTTGGAATCACCAAGATGTTTAAGATAAAAGTACAGTTTTGTACCTACCATAAATGTAGATGTTCGAGGATCCCCATTGCTGCAGTCCTTACTATTGGGTATAGTCCGCGTCCAGTCGGCCCAATACCAGAGAGCGTCGGTCAGCGCATTAGACTGACGCCAACTAAGGCGCATGACCGACGCCATATCCTCAGTCTTTTCTTGCCCCAGATGTCAGAAGACCCTAAAAAGACAAGGCCCAAAATACCTGCACCAAAAATATGTACAATATATACAAGAATATATACAAAAATATAAGCATGTAACCTCACCTACACAACCACCCCTAAACACAGAGGGAAGGAGGAGAGGGGATTATTGACTGCAGGGGGGGGGATCCATCTACATTTATGGTGGGGTACAAAAACTGTACTATGTTCTTCGTTCCCCATTGCTGCAGTCCTTACTATTGGGTAGAATCCCAAAGCAGAGGTAAGGGAGGCTGGCAAATCATAAAGAAGCAGGAGCTGACAACATGCCTTGCAAAACAGCTGTGGCAAAACCAGCCCTAGACTTAGAGTAGATAGGAAGGTGATAATGCTTAGAGAAAGTATGCACTGAACTCCAAGTAGCTGCTTCCAAAATATCCTTAGTTGCCACCCCTTAGAAAAGCTGTTGAAGTGGCAGTAGCCCTAGTGGAATGAGGCCTAATCCCAGCTGGAATCTCCTTGCCATGATGGGAATAACAAAATGCAATGCAAAAGCCAATCCACCTAGAAATAGTTTGTTTTGACACAGGCTTGCCCTGTGAACTCAAAGCAAAAGAAACAAACAACTGCTGAGACTGCCTGAAATCCTTAGTCCTGCTTAAATAATAACGCAATTGCCTGTGTACATCTAAAGTGTGCAAAATCTGTTCCCTTTATTTTGGGGTCTGCATAAAAAGTAGGCAAATGAATAGTTTGGTTTAAAGCCACACTAGAAACCACCTTAGGCATAAAGGAAGGATTAGTAATGATACCCTATCCTTATGGAAAATCAAAAATGGCTCTACTGCCATAAGGGCCTGCAACTCAGACACCCTTCTTGAAGTAATAGCCAACAGAAAAGCAGTCTTCCATGACAAGTATTTCAATTCAGCAGTAGCTGCAGGGGTTGTAGAGTAAGTTTTTCCAACACAAAATTGAGATCCCAAGCAGGAGTAGGAGCTCTCGGGGGGTCTTATATTCTTTGCCCTCTAAGAAACTGCTTGAACAAAGGGTGCGAAAACAATGGTGGGTCACAATCATAGTGAGCTGAAATTGCTGCAGCATGAATCTTAATGGAAGAGAAGGACAAACCTTTGTCCAATAACTCAGTAAGATATTGAAGAGCCACACTCAAATTAGGCTCAGAAACCTGCAAATTCTTTGCTGTACTCCAAAATAAAAATCTCTTCCATTTTACACTTTCCTTGTACTAGGTCTTCTAGCTTCCATAATCACATTTAAAACTTGTTGAGGAAGTTGAGACCTGCTGTGTTTCAACACAGAATATGCCAGGCTGTTAGATGAAGAGAGTGAAGCTTGACATTGAGCAGATGACCATCCTTCTGAGATAACAGATGAGGAATCAGGGCTAAAGGCCATGGAGGCTTCCTTACCAGACTCCGTAGTAGTGGGTACCAGTGTTGCCGAGGCCAATCTGGAGCTATCAAAATCATCCTTGGCCTGTCTTGTCTGACCTTTAATAGTACCTTGGAAGAAGAGGCAGAGGAGGAAAGGCATACACATGAAGGTTTTTCCAACTGAAAGACAGAGCATCCACTTTCCAAGCTGTGTGATGAAACCCTGTGCAATACTGTGGCAGCTGGTGGTTTAGTGGAGAAAACAGATCTATGTCTGGAGTCCCCATGACACTGTCAATTTTGAAATACATGAAGATCCAGTTTCCACTGGGATCCATGATTTGTCTGCTTAACACATCTGCTAAGGAGTTCTGTGCTCCTGGCAGAAACCTTGCCTGAAGAGTTAGTTGCAAGCTTAGCGCAGTCTCCCATAAAATCATTGCTTGCCTGCATAGAGGATAAGAATGTGTTCCCCTTGTTTGTTGATGTACCACATGACAGTTGTGTTGTCTGTTAGAATCAACACCTGCCCTGGAAGAAGTAACTCCTTGAAAGCCATTAATGCAAACTGGACTGCTAACATCTCCTTCATGTTGATATGTAGATGCTGTAGTCTGGCAGGCCACTTGTCTTGTATCCACTTTCCATTTAGATGAGCTCCCAAGCAATGTCCGAGGCATCTGTCGTTAAAATCTGACTCGCCTCTGGCCGGGTCACAGAGAGTCCCTTGTTTAGGTGACATTCCTGAGCCCACCACAAAAATTTTTGAAGGCAAGGTATTATTTGAATGACAGTGTCCAAATCCTGGCAGTGCTGTGTCCATACATTTTTGAGATACCATTGTAGCTTCCTCATATGCAGTTTGGCATTGGGAAGCACCAGAATACAAGATGCCATGAACCCTAATGCTTGAAGGACTGTCCTTGCAGTCAGCACGGACTGATGAGATAGTTGATGGAAGTAAAGTGACAGACTCTTTTTTTTCCGGGGTTTAAAAGGCCATCTGGGCTGCTGTATTCAGTCTCACACCCAGAAAGCACATGTCTTGAGAGGGTACTAGACTGGACTTTATTTCGTTCACAGAATACCCTAGGCATCTTAGCACTGCTATAACATATTCCAGATGTTGTAGAAGGTCTTCCTTTTCTTGAGCCAGAATCAGGCAGTCGTCCAAGTAAGGATAGATTTGAATTCCTTGAAGCCTGAAGTAAGCTATCACTGGAGCCAGAACCTTTGTGAATACTCTGGCAGTAGATAAGCCAAAGGGCAATGCAGACAACTGATAATGAGAATTTCCAGCGAAACCGCAGATACTTCCTGCAACTTAGCCTTATAGGCACATGAAGGTAAGCTTCCTTGAGATCTAAAGTTACCATCCAGTGATCTTTGCCCAGCAGAGGTAAAAGCTGTTGTAACGCCAACATCTTGAACTTGGGAATGTCCAGAAAAGTGTTGAGGAGAGATAAATCCAAAATTGGTCTCCACGCTTTGGTACTAGGAACAGGCGAGAATAAAATCCTAGGCCCCTTTCTGATACAGGGACTGGCTGAATGGCCCCATCCGAGTAACTGAGAAACTTGCTTGTGAGCCTCCTTTCTTTGTGGAGGAGGAACGCCTGGCATGCCTTTGAAAGGGGGCATTGTATGGAAATAAAATCTGTAACCGTGGTGAATGATATCCAACACCCATTTGTCTTGAGTAATTAAATCCCAATTTCCTTTGAAAAGAGACAGTCTTCCTCCCAAAGGAGCTGCCAGACGAGAATCTACTGGCAGCTGAAAAGACAGGTCATTGGGTCTGTTTATGAAAGGACTGACCCCTGCCCTCACCAGAAGTCTGAGCAGGTGAACTCCCTGTTCTAGGCCTAAAAGAACCTTGCCTGCCCCTACCACGCCTAGACCTACCCCTAGACTGGGAATCATAAGCAGGATATGTCCACCCCTTAGCAGGCCAATTTCTACTAAACTTGGTGGCTGCACCTGCAAAAATCTTTAACAGTTTGCATAGACTTAGCTTTGTCTTCCATTTTCTTTAAAACTGCTTCCACAGGCGATCCAAACAACACATCAGACTGTAAAGGAGCATCCAAAATCCTTGTCTTAACATGCTCAGCTAAATTCTGATCCTTCAACCAGGCATGCAAGAACAGAACTAGTAGCAGCCACCCTCGAGGAGGCCTGTACAGCATCAAAACCACATTGCAAAGAATGCTTACCCACTTGTTCAGACACATGAACCAAATCCAGCAACTCTTTACACTCAATACCTTCCGCCAAAGCATCCACCTTAGATTTTAATTGTGAAAGGAGATAATTCTGATATTTTAGCATGTGAAACTGACAATTCAACGCCTCATGGCTAGAGTGGAAGAAGTATACACTTTCTTTGCCACCTATCCAAAGCCCTTGCCTCTTTATCAGTGGGAACAGGATTTTTAACCACAGAGGCCTTAACACCTTTAGGCCCTTGAGAAATAGTTTCTGGGTCCGCCCTAGGACTCTTAAACAAATACTTATGAGCTTGGGCACCCTATAATACCTATCAGGCTTAACAGGAGCAGGAGGCAAAGAGTCAGGGTTCAATGAAGCCTCTGCAAAACATCTTCCACCACATTCAACACAGGAGGAATAGCTAAGGGCCTATGCTGGGGTAAAACAAGAATTCCCTAAGCCTTTTCCTGGAATCAGAGTAATCCTGGCCTTCCCATTTAAAGTGCTCCCTCATGGAATGCAGAGTCTCTGAAAATGAGAAATCCTCAGGAGGAGAAGCTGTAGGAGTGGAATCATCCACATCAGAATCAGAATAAGTAGGATACTCCTGCAAGTCTTCTGCAGAAGACTCTGAAGCCTCTGAACACTGTTCAAAACTATCAAACTCCGGTTCCACCCTAGGCCTCTTATCAGGCGGGGCATAGAACCTCTAATCATAGTAATCAAATCTTCTGCCATTTTAAGCATATGTTTCTTAGGTACAGAACCCGAAATGCTAGGAGAAGCCCCACTGAAGCTGAACTAGGCCTACCTCTCAAAGAAGTTTTGGCAACAGAAGGAGAGGCTCTAACTACCTTGGGAAGAGAGGGAAGAATTGTTACCTGAGAAGCCCCTCAGCCTGGCCTACCTCCTGAGAAGGCACATCCTGTAACAGTAAAGTTTCTGCCTGAGACTCCATGGAAACTCCTGGCAAAACCTCTGGCTCCACTGATTTCTAAAGAACCGACGTCCGGACTGCCGGTTCATCAACCCTAGGCTTCGCTGTTTTGTCCTTGGCGCTTCTAAGCGGGCGCCGGAGCATCCGACGGCATTTTATAATTGCAACGCTTCCCAAACACTAACCTGGCACAGTCTAACCTCCTCTTAATAGTGCGTTTGTTAAACCTAGCACAAGAGCGGCCACCAACAACCGTGCTCAGGCCCTAAACAAGGTATACACAAGGTATGGTAATCCCTATGAGGTATCTGTTTCCCACAAGAAATACAGTTATTCACTTTTCTGACATCCGGTTAAATACTGAGGCAAGAAAAACCAAAATGTTCCCAACGGGTACTTAGCCAACTCTGTTTCGGTCTGAAACTCCAAATATTTCAGAACGCCAACCTGCACTCGCAAAACTGCTTCTGCATCGGACCATGCGGCAAAAGACTGAGGATATGACGCCGGTCATGCTGACCGACCTCTGGTATTCGGGACTATACCCAATAGTAAGGACTGCAGCAATGGGGAACGAAGAACATCAGGTACAGGATAGGATTCAATGAGTTGTCTTTTCTGGGTACCAGGAAAATTTTGAGTAGAAACCTTGTCCCTTTTACTCTTCTGGTACAGTCTGAATAGCCTTTAATCTTAAGAGAGAGTACTTACTTTTGAGCCTCTGCCCACTGATTTGGGGGTAGATCTGCCAACCGTTTGGGGTTGGTAACATGTGGAAGCAAAATCTGTATCCTTGGGAAACTATGTTTAAAACCCACTTGTCCTGGGTAATGAGTTCCCAGTTTTTTGCCTGCAAAGCAATCTTTCCCCCTAAAGGAGCAGTCAGTTGAGAAGTGCTTGGAAGTTTTAAAATTAAGTCATTGTGACAGTTTACCATAGGGGGGAGTCTTACAACTCCCTGATTTGGAAGTTGGAGCCCCCCACTGCTTAGTCCTGTGCGTATCCTGGGGCTGAAGTCTGGGTGTCCTGCTTGTTCTGGGTTTGAACTGAAGGCCTGAAAGAGGCAGAAAAGGACCATTTTTTTGAGGGCCAATGCCTACTAAATCTAGGGGGCTGCACTTGTAAAAAAATCTTTAACAGTTTGCATAGATAAAGCTTTTTCCTCCATCGTTGTAAGAACTTCTTCTGCTTTGTTGCCAAACAGGCGGTCCTGATTTAAGGGAGCATCCAACAATTTAGTTTTAACATGATCTGGCAAAGATTGCTCCTTAAGCCAAGCATGCCTTCTAATTACAGAGTTTGGTGGCAGCAGCCCTACAAGATGCCTCCAGGGAATCAAAACCACATTGCAAAGCATGTTTTCCAACCTGTTCAGCAGAATGCATTAAATCCTGTAAATCCTTATTTTCAGCACAATCAGGAATCAAAATCATTTTCTGTTTAAGCAATCCAATAATATGCTGCTAATACTTTAACACATGAAACTGGCAATTTAAGGCCCTGATGGCTACGGTTGCAGAGATGTATACCTTCTTACCCCATCTATCCAGGACCCTGGAATCTCTATCAGAGGGGGTAGGATTTTTGGCAGTAGTAGCCTTAATGCCCTTGGGTCCCTGTGAAATAGTCTCAGGATCCGCAGCAGGATTTTTAAAAAGGAACTTGTGAGAATCAGGAACCCTGTAATATTTATCAAGTTTTCTGGGAGCAGGAGGTAAAGAGTCAGGGGCCAAGCTAGATTCTGAAAAGGCATCATCAACAATGTCCAGCACAGGAGGGATAGCTAAAGGCCTTTGTTGGGACAAGAGTAAGAAATCTCTAAGCCTCTTTTTAGAATCGGAGTAATCCTGGCTTTCCCAGTGAAAATGCTCCCTAAGAGTATGCAAGGTTTCACCAAAAGAAAAATCCTCTGGGGGGAGAAGCAGAGGGAATAGATGTCTCTGCATCAGAATCCTCATAGGTAGATAAGGGTAACTCCTGGTCATCAGAAACAGAAATTTCAGAATCATAAGCAAACTCAGTCCTAGGTATCAGAGGGGGAAGGTTGCCTTCCCCTGATTAAAGTAATAAGATCTTCAGCCATTCTCATCATTTGTTGTTTAGGCATAGAGGCCGGACCATGCAGTCTGGGTGTCGATTTTCTAGGCATGGATAGAGTTTTAGGCCTCGAAGAAGATGGCGTTGGTTTAATATGAAAGTCAGTAGCCCTGAATACACCCTCAAAAGCTGGTGCCTGCAGAGCGGCTCCGGACCCCATCCAAGGTAGAGACATCCGCAGGTTCCACAGTTGAAGCATCTCGCGGCATACCAAACTCTGAATGGGTCTCAGTAGAGGCCTGCGAATCTAAAGTAGCGTGTATCAGGGGCTATGAAAGCACCTCACTGAGTACCGGCGACTAGCTTAGGAGAAGTGTCGTCGGGAGCTTTGGACCTATGCGGTCTGTCTTTATCTTTGTGTTTTTTCGGAATGTCGGTAGTCAGGTGGCTTACCGAAGACACATCTGGATAACTTAACAGAGTAGCAAAATATTTAGAAGCGTAAATATACTGACGACGGATTGTTCATTATTTAAATAAGGCACAAAACTTGAGTGTGAGGTACGTTGTGGTCAGGGCCTAGGCAAGGAATGCAGTACGAATGAAAATCTTTATGCGGTATTTGCTTTCACAAGAAATACAATTATTTACTTTTACTGACATCAGTTTAGAGCAAGACAAAGTTTCCCCAACGGGGTATTTAGCTTAGCTGAAGACTTTGGTTCTGAAACTTGAAAACGAAAATTTCAGGAGTCGGCTGGCCAGCACTTGCTTCTGCTTCGGGCACCACATGGCAAGAAAGACTGATGAAATGGTGATGGCTGCATACTTTATACCCCTGACTACCTGACTTCATGGAAGACGGGACAGCAACCGACGCAGGACCCAAAGACTTTGTTATTCAGGCCGACTGAGGGCTACTGCAAGCAGATAACCCAAATGTGATGACTGCAAGAGTGAAACACGGGGAACATCTCTGAAATCCAAGAAGGCAGATAAGCTAAATTCAGAAATGACCATCTAGGAACACATAGCTGCTGAATAACAATAAGCATACGAGGAAAAAGGTCTTCCACGCGGGTCTGTTCCATTGGCTAACCCACTTTGGCTGTGCAGCAACTAGTACCTGGCTATGATGTAGCAAAAACACCTAATGAGGCCAGCACTTGCTGGAGCTGATGCTGGAGGAAGAGGAATGTTGAGGAAGGTGCCTACCACTTCTTCCAAGGGCAGACTGTGTGGGATCATGCTGGGGATACAGCCCCAGCCTTGATTCCAGGGTTTCCAGGGCTGTGCTTGTTACCTGGTGCATTTATACTGCTGAGAGAGATTGGTATTTCAGGGGCACATCACCCACAGATGTGGAGAAGGCGTTCCATCATGATGTCACTGTAACCCCCATGATGTTAGTCCTGCATGACAACAGGAAAGGAGGGGGGCAAACAAATTAAATCCAGCTTCTGTAAGGAACAGTAGCAGCTCTCGAGTCAACTCCCCCTTCAGTCATCTGACTATGAAAGTCTAGGGGTGGGGACTGCCAAAAGAATCAGAAATACCAGTCAAACCAGACAGAGATGAAAAGTTGAAAGCTAAACTGCAGAAAGGACAGTGCAAAGGAATAGGATGAGGTACTGGGGACGGCAATATTCCTAAAGACTGAACAGTAAATAGAGGAAGAAAAGTACAAAATTACTTAATTTTTATTTATCCTTTGTCAACCAGGTTAGTCCTACTAGGCTAGCAGCCACTTTTCAGGGGAGACTCGAGGTGGTACTTACACTAACAGGTGAAGTTTGGGCAGGGCATTGGGGAACTTCTACTCTTTTCATAAGGTGTCAAGGGATCTTTTACATCCAGTTGTGCTACCATCAACACAGGCAGATGGGGGGCTCAGTTTAAGGTCTCATTTGAAGGGCAAAACAAAACACGGGAAATTAACACACACACAAAAAATACACAGATGGTTGTCCATGACAAAATAAAATGCACAACAGACCAGAGCCGAAGCAAAGTAGTTTGTTGCCCTGTTCAACACGAATATTTCCTATCTCCTTTGCCCTCCGTGAGCACGGCGACAACATGATGACAGTTTATAAATTTTAATTTCTTAAGGAAGCAACAAGTTATAAGATTGCTACATTATGCAACCTATTAACAGCTTTGATGTGGGTTCCTATCACATGTTCGAAGGTTTAAAACTTCGAATCACTAAAGGTCGACCTTTAATGAATGAAGTTTTAAAACCTCTAATCATATAATGGAGATTGCCATAGAGTGTGGAAAGGGAAGATTTTCCTTTATTGCACTGTAGTACGATCCCTGAGTTGGTATATTTAAGTAGCGGTGGGTGTGGGGGGGTGCAGGGGGGCTTGCCCCCCTGCACAGAGCATTTTTTTTTGTTTTGTTCTTAAAATTTTTTGACAATCGAAGTAATAAAGGTTTGATTATTCAAGTTCGAACTTTAATGATTCGAACTTTTAATACTTCGATATTATGACATAGACCCTTTGATATAAAAGGTACTTCAGACCATACACACTGTCATTAAATACATTCTGTGATCACTTGTAATGACATCTTATAAGTTGTTAAATGTATGCTTTACACTGCACATGCCGCTCAATGCACCCTGCAAGTTGGTAGCCAGGACTGTTTCTCTCTCCATCTTGTCCTTCCAAAGGTTCTGCAACAGCCTGCTGAGGATGTGGTCAATAGAATGCATGGCTAATGCTTATGTTCTGGGAGTGCGAATGGGCAAAAGGAATATGAAGTAAGGAGGCTCAAATTGTAATGGGTTTGTGGAACAAAGGATAAAGATGGGAACTGTGTAAATATAAGTTGGACAAGGGATGGGAAAAGAGCGATAAAGGAACAAGGAAACGCACGCTAACGTTGGGAGAGAATGTACATGGCCATACAGCATCAAAGTGTAAGGAATAAACAGGAGGTACAGGATGAAAGAAATCAGTACAGCTCCCATGAGGATGATTATTAGGGAAAAAAGTAGAAAGGAAGTGGAATAACAGATTTATCATCTTCTTTCGGCTGTTCCAGTTAGGGGTCGCCACAGCGGATCATCGGTTTCCATTTCTTCCTGTCCTCTGCATCTTGCTCTGTCACACCAACCACCTGCATGTCCTTTCTCACCAGATTAAGCAACGGAAAAGGGCAGAACAATACAGGATAACATTAAACAGGGGAAGAAAAAAAAAAGAAAAAGTCCAAAAACAGGTAACAAGATGCACAAACTGGAACTTAAGGAGAGGAAAGACATTAACTTAGGAAAGCAGTTAGTCCAGAGGATCAAGGGTCTTGGCTGTTAAAAAGCTGCTTTCTGTATTTACAGGTAGAGGGTTTGATTCCTTTCACCTCCCTTTCCCTACTGTGTAACTGAGTCAGTTGACCAGACACAATGGCCATGTGCCGCCCTTGAAAAGGGATGTTTGTATCCAATGGGGTTACATGGTTAACAAATAAATAAAAAGGAGTGAAATGAAAGACGGGAAGAGGAGAAAGCAGACTGTATAACATCCATGTTTGGAACTGATATAATGGTTAAGGTGTTAACCTCACAAACACAAGGTACAAGGTTTGATTCTCACCTTTGAAGGTAAAGAGGCTAGGCTAAAACAGCCTACAAATGCAGCTAGCCTAGAACTTACCCTACGAACCTAAGAAAATACTAGACTGTATCTGAGACTGACAACTAAGTACAGTGGAAATTTGAAACGGTACTAGTATGAAATTTGTACATATAAGAAAAATTAACAGAAACATATTTAAAAAAGACATCAGGTCTTTTTTAAATAAAAAACTAAACTAAATAATTATGTATTCACATTTGGGAATGGCAGTCATACAGTCAAACCAGGAAATGACAATTACAATGAGAACTAGTCACGTACTACGTCTGAATGAAGTAAAAAGGAGACAATACTGCTATCACTCTGAAGAGGGTCACAGCAATACAAGACTTACGAAATGACAAAGGGGAAAAGTTAACACCCACTTACACTTTATTCTACAGCTTCAGAACATCACTGTATTAATGTCCTGCTAAAAGGAATCACTACATTCCCATTAAAAGTGAGACTGACTGTCAGACAGGAAAATAGAAGAAAAGCAAAATATAATATTAAACTTCCTAAGCAATGTGGACAGGTAACTGCTAAACTGCAAAAGTTGCTAGTCATCTCAGGCACGGAGCTGTAATACAGACAAAACTTAATCAAGTGATGCAAAAATAAATGGACTTTTTTGGTGTGCTAATTTACTGATGATCCTGCAGCCTAAGAGTTATTTATAATAAGCATGAGGTATTGTTCCCACAAGAAACTTAACTGCTTCATCATCAGCTAAAAGAATGGCTTCATTTCACTGATTGTTCTGATGTTTATGACTGACTGCTTGATCGGTGTTTAGTAATGTCAAAAAGCTCTCTCATGCAATACAGACTCTGAAGGTATACATATTTTAGGGAATACTCTGAATTTGGGAAATGTACATAAAATGCAATAAGTCTAAGTTTAGGCCAATGGTTGCATGATATAATAAAATGATACTTTTCTGTTATCTGGGCAACACTTTAAATGCGGTTGCTGAGCTCTGAATTTAGTGTAAATCTAAACGTGTGTGCAAAACGTAGAAGTTGCACCTCCTTTTTCAAATATTATCCATTTAACTATGTTACACACACGTTTACATTAAGACTTAAAAGACATGAAAATACACTGCATTCAGAGCTCAGCAACCACGTTTAAAGTGTTGCCCAATAATGGAAAAGTGAGAAGAAATGTACTACTTCATAATGTGAAGAGTATGCAGCCTTTTACTTGCTCCAAAAAACAGAAATTCTTTAATTACACTTATTTGGCATCTTTTAGCTGCGAAGATGCCATCGGAAACATAGAAACAGCTGTTTTGTACTAAGTGGTTTTTTTTTTTTTTTTTTTTTAAAGCAGCAGCTACTACTTTCAAACGGTTTCCCTGACAACGGAATTAAGCATTGTTAGGAAGTTCTATTCTCTCAATGTGTCAAAGGCTCAAGTTTACACTACTAATATATATATATTTTTAAGTGTCCTTTATTTTCCTTCATTATTTCTGAATGTTTTTCTTTCGGCTTTTTCCAGGTTAGGGGTCGCCACAGCGGAACTTTGGTCTGCTAATGATTGGCAGTAGATTTTCACGGTGCCGAGGTGCCAGCTCGAAGGCCCAACATTCAACGAAGGCACGCCCATTCACACGTCTTTCGAATGCCACTCGACCGCAGAGAGGACATGCAGACTCCACAAAGAAGGCACTCTAGCAGAGAATCGAACAGGAGAACCTCTTACTGTGAGGCGACAACGCTACCGCTGCACCACCGCGACTTTCATTATTTCTGAATCTTACAGAATCTTACTGTTATTTACAAAAAAAAAAAAAAAGCCAGCGAGATGAATGAGGAGGGGAGTGACAGAGGTGTTGCCTGTGATAGCCAATCAGCTCATGAATTATTGACACATTAGAGACGCATGCAGGAGATTTACAGTAACACACTTTAAAGGGAGAGGGTTAACTGCAATTTCTTGTAGGGTAAATATAAACATATAACAATTTTAAGAAAAAAAGAAAACCCTACATTTTCCGGATTTGCTTAATTTCTTATTTTTCATTTCTCTGTTTGGTGCATAGGAAGGAAACACTTTAAACGAGATCTTTCAGCTCAAATCCAGGGCCTTAACATGTCTTTTAGCCAGGTGTGTGTAACATTTAAAAATAACTTTTTAAAAAAAAATATTAAGTAAAATAATTTTTAGACTCATCTGGTTATATTAACACCAAAAAAGACATGACAAGTAACTGGATTCGGAGCTCAGCAACCTTGTTTAAAGTGTTGCCCCGATAATGGAAAAGTACCAATAAAACTAATGCCACAGACTTAGAAGAATAAATGCCGAACATAAGATGCCCTTCATTTAACTAACCGATTCACCAGATTCAGTGTGGTGCAGGAAGTGCCATGTCTGCAAAAATAAATCTGAAATTATAAAAATAAAATGTACTCATTTGTCAGCACATGTTTATGGGCTGTCCCTCACGCTGTATAGTGACAGTGGAGGAGAACTCAATAAGAGAGAGCTAAAACACACATGCAAATTTCAAACCTGAAATTAACAGCTGCCTACAGCCTGCAGAGTGGTTCATAAAAACAAAGCCAATGCTCACAGAAATTCTGCAGTACACTTTTTCTTTAACAAACCTCCTTCAAATACTTTGCTCAAAACAATTCCATCAAGTTAAGAATGTTCTAAGGCTTCCGCTGTCTCCAAAGCTCATTCTGTGCCACCTGCATTGCGTGCTAGAGGCAAATAATCATCCTGGGGTTTCCCTGCTGCTGACTCTTCTAATAAAACATTTTAGATTTCAATTCTTTTTTCTGGTAGCAAACAAATTTAATTTTTAAACTGTGAGCTTTAATATCTGAAAAATTAAGTTAGTCATTAGCCAGATTAAATTACCAGAAATCTATACTCCTCAGTTTAACTTACAAAATCATGACCACAAATATTTTGGTTAAAATATTTAAGATATTTGGGAAAATTATGCAGACTCTAACTACAATGCATTTAACTACTGCCAGTAAAGTGTTTGTAATTAGTCCCAGTTTTAATTAGAGGCTTCCTGACATAAGAAGGAATTTATTTTGGAAGTCATCACCTGATCATAGTGAATAGTGAATAGTTTCTAGACTGTGTGGTTGACAGTTTAAACAGATACTGCTACCATACATTCAGGACATTTCCCTAAGCATTTACTGAGAAAACAGTACAATCAAAACAAATAACATCTGAAAAATCCAATATGTAGTACATTCATTTCTTTACCTGTTAGCCAGGTAAACCCATTGTGACGACGACTAATTTTCAGAGGTGAGCCAGGAGCAAATTCTCTAAGGGCCTTTCTCAGTTTGCCAAGGACATCAAATCCAGTACTAGGGAGATGTATGTTTGCAGCTCAAAGCCTTAATTAAGTTAAACTAGAACATGATTTCCGGTATTAAAGTCAAAAGAAAGCAGGTTTGCCAGAATTACACTATTCAGATCCCACAACAGTAGGCTTACTTTATTCAAGACACACAACGCTGTCAAAGGAATTCATGACCAAAATTTACATCACGTTTGTCTTTTTCTGATTCAGCAGCACCATGCTTTAAAGATTATCTGTCTAAAGGCATACAGCAATTTAAAATACAATATAAATTATCCACATTTATCAAGTAATCATGTGCGTCCCACTGGGATCATTTCATCGTTCCTTGCTTTTTAGTCTTTTCTGAATAATTTGCCAGGTGTCGTTAAGTTTTAAACCAGCATGCTGTAAGCAAGATGACAAAGTAATGTTTCAAAACAAAGAACTGAACAGTTTAATCAATAGACTGTCATCTTGAGTTTTGCATGGTCTACAACTAGTTTACTGACAAGCTATACCCTCTTTTAAAACAAGGGCAAGATCCATGCCTTATTGCTTGAAAGAATCTTATTAATTACACATTTGATCTAAAAAAATAAAAAATAAATGCAAACTCATTAGATGAAACTGAAAAATATAAATGTTTACTTTAAGTATTTTATTTAACATCCTATTGAAAGTAATAAAACCAGTTAATTAAATATTTGGTGCATTGCACTGAATTGTATACACTTCTGCAATGTACATTAAAAAAAATTACGTTATCTTGGCAACGCACATTGCCTCGATACAAATATCTACAGAAGTACAGATAACACACACACAATGTATGTATGTATGTATATATATATATATATATATATATATATATATATATATATATATATATATATATATATATATATATATATATATATATGGGTCTACTTCGAATAACCGAACCGCCACTTCACCGACACCCAGAAGATAGAGACGGAACGACCGAACAGGTAGGTGATCGAAAAGGCGATATTCCGACAGCCGAAAGACCGACAACGGCAACGTGTGAGCGCGATCCGGTAAGTGTGCGATAGTGACGGATTTAGGATTGGGGAGCGGACAGGTAAGTGTACGATAGTGAGGGATTTTAGGTTAGGGTGTGGGAAAGGTGAGTGTGCGGTAGTGTCGGACTTAGGGTTCCGGTAAGGTAAGTGTGTGATAGTGACGTAGTGTAGTGTAGGGAAGGGTTGAGTGTGTTAGGGTTAGTATGCGGGTGGAGTGAGTGTGCGATAGTGACGGGCTTAATGTTTTAGGGTGCAGGTAGGGTAAGTGTGCGATAGTGACGGTGTTGAGGTTTAGGGGTGGGTTAAGTGAGTTAGGGTTAGGGTGCGGTAGTGTCGGACGTTAGGGTTAGGGTTTAGGTTAAGGTTAGTGGATATGTTATTGTGTGCAATGTGTAGTTTACGTTTTTTGTGTCGGAGTAATGGTGTTCGGTTTTTTGAGTTGTTGGTGTTTGTCGGTGTTGTGTGTTTTCAGTTGTTTGGGGTCGGTAAATTGTGTGTCGGTGAATCGGAAGTTCAGTTATACAAAGTAGACCCATATATATATATATATATATATATATATATATATAAAATATATAAAATAGGGTATATAGACTGCATTGGTGGTGCTGCGGTAGCGTTGTCGCCTCATAGCAAGACGTTGTCCCGTTCGATTCTCAGCTACAGTGTCTTCTGTGTGGAGGCATACGTGAATGGGGCATGCCTTTGTTGAAGGTTGTGCGTCAGGGCTGGTAACCAGGTACGTAAAAATCCACTACCAATCATTAGCGGACCGGAGTTCTGCTGTGGCGACCCCGAACCGGGAAAAGCCAAAAGACACAAACAAACATATAAAATTGGGTATATATCATAAATGCAAAAGCACGTTTCAGCGAATACGTAAACGTCAACACATATTGTGTGAACTGCGAATGCACCAAATGCCCTAAACCGCAAAATTCAAAATCTCGAACCAGCATAGTTGGCCAACCCCACCGCTCGCTACATACTACCCACCCAAACAAAATAAATAAACCACATACATACACTAACCGAAAACCTACTTCTAACCGTACACTAAACCTTACATATATTACTATCTATGCACTTACCTTAACCCGCACCCTAACCCTAAGGTCTGTAACTATCGCACACTTACCTTACGGAGCTATACCGCAGAAGGGCGAACTATGCCGATTCGAGATTTAGAATTTCGGGCTTTCGGGCGTTCAGTGCATTCGCGGTTCGCACAATATGTGCCGACGTTTACGTATTCGCTGAAACAGGCTTTTGTGGTTATAATACAGACCAATAAAAAAATATATAAATATAGGTTTATATCATATGGTAGAAAGACCATATGACTGAAGTTTAAAAGATAAGCCAGCTTCTCTAGAAGCTCGTATTTTTTGGGCTAGGTGTTTGCCCTTTCTTCGGTGTGGGGCGATCTTGGAGTCAGTACATTTATTTTATTTTACTTTTATTTATTTTACATTTGTTCACCGGGGTAGTCCGACTGGATACATGCCAATTTTCAGCGGAGGCCCAGGGAGAAAAGCACCAAGATAAACAAATACAATAAAAATCATTACAAAATAAAATATCCAGGTAAACCGATAGAATAGAAACAATATAGACATATTTACAAAATATACATAGACAATCATGAATAGACAAGTTCACAGGTTAAAAGTTACTCCTGTTTACAGCCAGGGGGAAAATAGTAACTAGATTACTAGTTTATTCAACATTCTTAGAGTTAGCCAGGCTTATTACAGTGGCAAAGCCAGATTAGTGCTAGGTGTTGTTTAAGTTTGGTTTTAAACTGGCCAATGGAGGAGAGTATAGTGACGTCAGCTGGAAGCAAGTTCCAGAGACTACCTGCAGAGTTTGCGAATAGGGCATCACCAGCTGCATTGTTAATTTTGATGGAGTGAATTACTAGTTTATTTGAGGATCGAAGCAATCTCGGATTGTTATGGGGGGGTGATTATGTTTCTAAGAGCTGGTGTATGATCTGGGTTATAAAGAATTTTACTGGCCATAATTAGAAGGTTGTATTGGATTAGATTGGGTAGTTGAAGCCACCCAAGCTGTTTGAGGTTGATACAGTGGTGTGTTCTAAAAGGCAGGCTGGTGGCAAATCTGGCAATGTGATTAAAACAGGTTGACAGTCTGTTGAGTACAGATTTGTTTAGAATGGAGAGAAGGGGGAAGCGTATAGCAGTGTAGAAAGTAGGTGAGAACGAGCTATAGCAATCTTAGCTGGAGGGGTTAGGAAGGCTTTTATTCTATAAAGTAACCAGAGTTTTTTATTGATGGTCTTAAGTTTGATTTACTTGGTCAAATTTTAGGTTGTTGTCAATGATGACACCTAGTAGTTTTGTAGACGGGTCATGGGAGATTATTGTGCCATCTTTTGCATTTATGGTGAAAGTAAAAGCAGTAGACCTTTGTGTTGGTGAGAATAGTAACATTTATTTTTTTGGGGGTTAATAACAATCGACAATCAGAGAGCAAGTTTTCTACAGTATTAAATATGGACTGGGTAGCATACCTCAAGTCTGAGGGAGATGTAACTGAGCAAACCAGGGTGGAGTCATTGACATACTGAATACAGGTGACATTTGGGATGACAGTATGTAGGTCATTAATACAGATGGAAAACAGTAGGGGCCCTAGTATGGAGTCTTGTGGTACTCCAAGGGTATTTGGTAATAGGCTGGAGAGCTTGTTCTGCCAGAGAATAGCTTACTGCCTCCCACTGAGGTAGGATGTAAACCACTGAAGGGCCTTATAGTCTAGACCGAAAGTTTACAGGATGTCGATTAAAAGCTGGTGATCAACCATGTCAAATGCCTTGGAAAGATTCATGAAGAGAGCTGAGGATATGTAATTATTGTTCCGGTTATTATTTATGGTACTGGCAAAGGCCAGTAGGGCTGAGGTCGTACTGTGGTGTGGTTGGAAGCCGTGTTGAGTGTCAGCCATGAGGTGATTTTGGATTAGATGGTGCATGAATTGTTTATGTATACATTTTTCCATTATCTTTGCAAGTGGAGAAAGTATAGCAGTTGGTCTATAATTAGCATGGGAGGGTGGGGTGTGTGCAGGAGGCTTGACTGGCTGCAAAAACATTGTGTTGCTTGTTTCTGGAGGAGAAGCCAGTTAGATTTTTTTTTGAAAAGTGATTTTTTTTAAACTTGAACCCTGTGAAATAAATACACAAATGGCAGCCATTAATTTCATCAATTGTCTGCAAAGCTGGCATTTGTTTTGTTGATATGTGTAACAAGACTGCAGAATCCCAGAGGTTGGTAAATATTCTCCTTCCCTGGTACTGTGCGATCTCAGCGTTAGAATATATAATTAGTAGGGGGATAAATGCTACTGCACCCCTGCAAAAAACAGTTTTTCAGTGGAGGTACTGGGACATCATTTCCACTGTTTCATCATGTACAGTCATTCATGAGCAACAGTTCCATTATTCAGACATCCTTTCAGTTACGTCATTTGCAAACAGTTTGATTAAATATAACAAGTTTCATGGGTTGCAAAAGAGAGGTGGTAATTCCGCGGTGGTACGGAGGTAGCGTTATCTCACAGCAAGAGGTTCTCCCGTTCGATTCTTGGCTTGGCTGGGGAGTGCCTTCTGTGTGGAGTCTGCATGTCCTCCGCGTGG
The DNA here is from genome assembly GCF_019279795.1 of Protopterus annectens. NCBI lineage: Eukaryota > Metazoa > Chordata > Ceratodontiformes > Protopteridae > Protopterus > Protopterus annectens. Next base: position 1,140,842,846 of record NC_056737.1, read on the forward strand.
TTGGGTAGAATTTGAAAGACATACATGCGTAAACGGGCGTGCCTTCGTTGAAGGTTGGGCGTCGAGCTGGCACCTCAGCGTTTCGTAGAAAAAATCTACTGCCAATCATTAGAGGACCGGAGTTCTGCTGTGGCGACCCCTTACCGGGGAAAAAGCCGAAAGACAAACAACATTTTAATTAGAGAGAGGTAAATGCAGTGCAATTATCAGTGTGCATAGATGGTCAAGTGTTATGTAAGAATATTTGTTCCTATAAAGATTTGTTAAAAATCTAGAACACGGGAAGATTATGAAGATAAAGAGAGCAGCCCAAGGAAGCAGGGTAGGAGACACGAGGAAGATAAAGGGGATGCGATGACAGAGGTGGGTGAAGTTGGGATAATAGTGCATTAAGTTTTGTGCAGCAGAGTTATGGCATGAATTCAAATAGCTATATTAGTACCAGTTTAACAGGGGGGGGGGGGTGAATGTGTAGAGCCATACATCATTGCTTAAGATACCTTAAGTTTTTCAGGTTGTAGACTTTTAACTGGAGTGGGATGGCATTCCAGCTGTTAGTAATGCAATGTGAATACAGGGAGTATCATGCATTATCATCAGGTTTAGTTATGGGGAGCAATGATTTCTTGGAGCACACAGGTCTTCAAGTAGTGCAAGGCTGAACGCTGGAATGTAAAGACAGGAATTTTTCAAGGTTGTGCAGCAATTTGAAAGATGCAATTAATTATGAGTACAACAGAGAATTATTTAGTGAAGGCAGTTTAGCTGTTTTAGAAGGAGGCATTGATGTCATCTACTGTTGATTGTAAACTTGGCTACTTTATTGTAGCATTGTTAGGGGAGCCATACAATAAAGGTGGGTGGGGAGCAGAAAAGAAGTGACTATGATATGTATAGCAGAGTCATTAAGGTACTGTTTTACCTATAGAAGCACCCAAGCTTTTGGTGTGTTTTCTTTATGGCTTGCTGACGGTGGATGTCAAATTTTAGGTGGTCATCTATAATCACTCCTAGTGGTTTGGTGCGGTGCACCAGTTCTATATTGGTCTTGTTAGACGGCAGTATATTAAAGGTAGTTTTCTTGGGACGACAGAGTTGGGGTGAGTTGGGAGAAGCTGAAAGTTGTCAAGCCAAGCTTCAAGCTTGTATGGAGACAAAGGATTTCTGAGTCAGTGTCTGGAGAAAGAGTAGCATCCTGTCACAAAACATTAAGAGTAGAATCAGCAGCATATCGTTGTTGGAGTACTGAATAGTGTAAAAAAAAATAAAAGAAATGGAGGTAGAATTTTTAGAAAAGGGAAGGGCCACATTACATAAAAGTAATGAAATTTGTGTGACCAGTTCATGAAGAATGATGTTCAGGGGGAGGAATGAGGATTTAAGGGAATGGAGGAATTGTTCAAATTACATAACTGAGTGAATGTCAATGGTTCAAAAAAACATGCATGAATACTGCACAAAAAATGTTACATAAATAGAAGATGAAACAAACCATAGTATGTGTAAATATGTCACTGTTTAGAAATGGGTTTTAATAAAAATGTTCATAGGTAGGTACTAGGCTATCTGTCCAAAGGCATTTATAAGCTTAGCCAGAATGTGTTGGCTTTCGCCACCTCCTTAGATTAGTTCCCTGTGCCTCTGTCCAGCAGAGCCATTGAAGTGATCCCTGAGGTAAACTTTCTGTTTCCCATCCATTCGTCAAGGTTTCTCTTGAAGAGGGTTAGCAAAGAGCTCTGCCTAATGTACATTGGAATCTTGTTCCAGAGCATGAGAAGCCTCTGGGACAGGAATCTATCCCTCCAGCATGTCCTATTTATTGTTGTGATGAGGTTTAGATCCCTGGAGCGTGTGGCTCGAGCGGATATGGTTTTCTTTATGTGGAGGATGTCCATCAATTCTGGGTTGGACATGGCCTTGTATGTCAGGCAGAGATCACCTCTGAGTAGGCTGTATGCAACAGACTATAGCTGGAGTTTCTTCAGTCAAGCTGCATAAGGCATCTGCTTGAGGCCAGTGATCCTCTTGGTGAGGTAATTCTGTGGTCTTTCTAATTGTTGCAGGTGTCTTGTAAGGTACATCTCAAATGGGGCATTGTACTCTATGATGGGTTTGATGAGTGATGCATACAGGAGTCCAATGACATCTTTCGCTCTGGATGCAAACCCTTTTGTGATTAGGTGGGCCACACAGAAGGATCTTCTAACCACTTTGGCAATGTGATTAGCAAAAAAGAGGTTACTATCTACTTGAGTCCCCAGACCCCTTATTACATCTTCCGTATTTAGGGGGCTACCATCTATGTGGTAGTTTGTGGGTACTTTGTTTTTTCCAAAGGGGATGACTAGGCACTTTTTGGCATTTAGCTTGAGGCCATGATTTTGACACCAGGTATCCTTCTCAGTGAGACCCTTTTGGAGGATGTGTCAGCCAGAGAGTCAATTACAGCCTCTAGTTTGCAGTCGTCTGTGAACTTGGTCAGCCATAGTCCTCCTGTGCTTGCCTGTACCTCTCAGAAGTATATGCCAAACAGGAGGGGTCCTAGGACTGAGCCCTGGGGAACACCACTTGTAACCGGTTTACAGTCAGACCTAGCTCCCGCAACTCTTACCATGTGGGTTCTGTCCGTGAGCCAGATGGCAACCCATCTCGTGACGTAGGGGTTCATGGTCAGGCTGGTGAGCTTGTCTATAATACCTGCGTGGGGAATGATGTTGAAGGCCTTTGCAAGGTCTTGGTAGGCTGTGTGGACCAACTTTCCCTCGTCTATAGCCTTGGTACTCAAAGAAGTCCACCAGGTTTAGGAGTCATGATCTGCCCTTAAAGCCGAACTGGGTAGGGTCCAGTGTTTGGAGGTTTGCAATGTCTCTGTCAATGAGATCCATGATGATGCGCTCCATAGCTTTGCAGACCAAGCTAGTCAGGCTTATAGGGCGATAGTTCCTGGGGTCCGCTGTGGCTCCACCTTTGTGGAGTGGAATAACCGCTGCTGTGCGCCACTTTGTGGGCATGTAGCCTATGGAAAGGAGTTTAAACAGTGTGTTTAGGTGAGGGGTTAGTTCGTCTGAGCTTGTGTAGGACGCAGCCTGGGACATCGTCCGGTCTCATTGATGCTGTGTTTTTGGCTTTGGAGAGGGCTGTTTTAACCTGAGTGTCTGTGATTTCAGGGGCACTACATTCTTCTGGTATAGTTATGGGCCCTTTTGGGGGTGAGGGGGTGGTGAAGTTTGCACTGAACCTGTCTGCCAGGATGTTGGCTACATCGGCCGGTTCAGTGTATTTTGTGCCATTCTGCACCAACTCCGAGCAGATCTGAGAATTGCCAGTTAGATTCTTGACATAGCTAAAGAATGCCTTGTGGTGATCTTTGGAGTCCATGGCAATTTTTCTTTCGAAGCTAGCCTTGGATGGTTTTATGAGGAAATGTTTCTTGCTGATACCGATCAGGGATGTCTTCCCTTCTTGGGATTTTACTCTTTTCTGTACTAGTTTCCTCCTTCTATTGTATACCTTATTTATGGCAGGGGTCCACCAGACTGGTTTCCTTTTCTTGGAGGAGTGAGTCTTGGTTTTGTCTGGGATAGCATGATCCATGCATTCTTGTAGGTGCCTGTAGAGTGCATTAGTAAAGGATTTTGTAGCTTGGACAGTGTTATCCCTTAGCATGGAGGCTTTGAAACTTCTCACCTCGGTCTTAATTAACATGGTTTGCTTTTGAAAAGTTTTTCACAGTGGTTTCTTTGACCGGGGGTGGTGGCGGAATGCGGATATCCAGAGTTATTAGTTTTTGGTCAGATCTAACCAGCGAGGGGTTGACCTCTGGTGTGGAACACCAGTCGCCCATGTTGGTGATTACAGGACCAATATGTTGTCACCTCTGGTGGGGGGTGTTGACCAGTTCATCCATGGCATTTTGAGTTTATAAATTCTAGGAAATGTTGGGCAAGGGAGTTTGTACTTGAGTAGTTCTCCCAGTTAATGTTTGGGTAATTGAAATCACCCAATATCAGGGTGCTTGGTAGGACCTTTATGTTTCCCAGTGTTTCCAGGAATGCAGAGTGGGGGTCCTGGGACATGGTGGGTGACCTGTAGCAAGCCATAATTTGAATAGTAGTTTTGCCCATTGTTAGTTGCACGTGGATGATATCTGAAGCATCGTGCTGTGCCACTAACCTGGAGGTGTGGGTATCCTGGATGAATATGGATATTCCCCCGCCTTTTGTATTTCGGTCCGGGTTTTGTGGCCGAAATGTATGGTAGAAGTTGTAGCATGGTAGTGCTGGAGTGCTCTCTGGAGCCTTAAACCAAGTTTCTGTTACTGCACATATATCGATTTTCTCCATACTGAGGAGTGCCTAGAGTGCATGCATTTTGAGGTTTAGACTTCTGGCATGGAGTAGCATTACCCTCAGTTTTTTGCTACTTGTGCTATTTACGTCGGTGGGTTTGTCTTTTGAGCCTTGCCTAAAAAAGGCACTATGGGGGTGGCAAGTGCCTTGACCAGTAATCGAAAGCCTAAGGGTGACAGGTGCAAGCAGTCTCTAGCGAAGCAGCGTGGCTTGTCGAGCATGTCATCCCAGGCGGACAGACACTGGATCCCCTTTGAATGACACCAGAAGCTTAGCCAACTGTTGAAACTGATAATTTTTTCTCTATACAGTGGTATCATTCTTGGTGAGGGTAGGATGCTACTCAGGGTCAGGATCATACCGACCTGGGCTACGTGATCAGAGAGCTCTTCCATGTCTCTTTTCATGTAGTCCAGGGAGGTACGACTCAGGCCATTCACACCAACATGGACAATGACAGAATCATATTTGTACTTGTTCTGGAGTGACCTGAGTGCTTGTGTTATGTGGCGGATCCTGGCACCCGACAGGCAGCTAACAGTAACCTTCTCCTTATTCAGCCTAGTGAGTGGGACGTCAGTGTGCCTGACTATAGAGTCACCTATTACTAGTGTGTTGGGTATGTTATTTTGCCTTAAGGGCTGTGACTGTGTGGCACACTGGTTTTGTGAAGTATGTCTTTCATGGTTTGCGTTGGGGGGTGGAAATTGCTTGGATGTCTGCTTTGAATGTCTCTGTTGCTTCTGAAGATTTTTATTTACAGCCTCCGAGTATGTTTTCGTGTATTTATGTGTGATTTTTGCCAGTGCTGGTTTCATAGGTCTATGCGAGACTGGTGGTGTGATGCAAGTAATTTCCTTCTCCTCTTGATTGCCTGGTCTAGTCTTGGGCTGAGAGAGCTTAGCCTCCAGTTTGGCTGTATAATTGCATCTCTCGCATGTATTAGTGTTTGTTGGAAGGAGGAGAGGGTTGTCTGTGTACATGAGGCAACTGTGACATTGCCTCAAAATGTCCAGATTCACCAGTTGGACCGGAGAGTACACCTGAAACTGCCCTTTGGATATGCCTGGACAGGTACAGTGAACTGTTTTACTGATTGGCTGGTAAGATCGAATGGAGAGCCTTGTCCTTCTCTACAGTATGGGGCGGGGGGTCTAGTGCTAAGGTTTATTAGTGCTTGCTATGAGTTTTGAGCAAGTGCCGGTATGAGAAGTGAATGGTTTGAGGGCTTAAGTTGAAAGTTTGTCTAGTTCCAAGGGAAAATTGAAGAGTATACTTTTCCATTGCTTCAAGATTTTTAAGCATTTCAAATGTAAAGACCCTGGCATGTCTATCCATAGTTCAATAATTAGTGAGAAATTAAGTCTTTTTCAGCTGTCAGTCGAGAAAATATACAGGTATGATTTAACTTGAGAGAGAGGTCATGATTACACAAAATTCACAATAACCCTGGCTGCACATCCTTTAAAATGTTTATGAAACTACATCATCTTGTGTACATGCAAGACAATTCTGCAACATGGAAAATTCAAATCCACTTAATTGCATGGAGGTTTGTTTGCGTCTTTCGGCTTTTCCCGGTTAGGGGTCGCCACAGCGGAACTCCGGTCCGCTAATGATTGGTAGTTGATTTTTACGTGCCGAGTTACCAGCCCTGACACAAAACCTTCAACGGATGTTGTCACGGATTGTTTGCTTTACTGCTGAATTTGAACTGCCCAACTGAAGCTGGGTGTAGTAGAGATGCTTGAGGACCCAGGAAGAAACACAGACGTAAATATCCAAAGAGAGGGAGGGGTTGTAGTCCTGGCCTAGTATATGTCTGGAATAAGTCTTCGTTGATCTTGCTGAAGTTGCACAGAAATAATTTGGGGTTAAGTAGCTACTTAATTTTGGAAATGTTGATTACTGTGGTTGTATAAACGATATGATGAGTGGCCATTACATTTCCTGGGTACCAGCAGGTATGTTGCCGTACAAAGAGAAAAAGAAAATGTGGTGTGCACCTAGTTGTCCTCTGCAGCTGTGATTTACTATATGTTTGTATGATAAAGATAATCCATGTAGTGTTTCAAACTATTTTACTTGTCTAGACTACATTCAAAAACATTTAACAGTTTATAGTCTTTTGTGGAAGTGATGTAAACAGGCGTTTCTGTTTTGTCTGAGAGCCCCATAATGGGAAGTGTACATAAATATTTAAAGTTGCTGTATAAATTGATGCATATACTCCCAAATTAAAATACATAGTGTAAGGTGTTTATGATAACAGTAGTGTAGCAGTTAGGCTTTGGCCCACCGAATGGTAGTGCACTTCATTTTCAATATTTTGGCACATTATCAGCACCATGTTTCTTTCGTGAAAATTACTATTCACATATGTTGGCATTTTGGTTGTGACATTACTTATCAGATTCAACTTTAGAGTGTTTAGTAAATGAAAAGGCATACAGTTATTGCTGCACCACTGTAGCTTGTTGTTATTGCTAAATAGGTAGTGCCTTTTATGTTTTGTGGTGTAACAGCGTGGTACCAGGCTACATGTTAACATCCATTGAGTTGAAGTATAGGAAGTAGCAACTTGTCGCTGTGTGTCTTTAAGGACTGAGCGTGGCGGATGTGTGTAATGACCGACAGAAATAGCTTATTTACTGTCTATTTAAGTTTATTGGATGCTACTGATGTACAGAAAATGTAAAAGTAACACCTGATACAAGATTAATTGGTGCGTGGTAAGCACTGCACTGACTAGACCTAAATTAATCATTCCACTGTGTAATGTGTAGTTTAAAATGTTTAACTAAATCACGTTTTGCAGTTTGAGAAACACATTTCAGCATTATGACTTCACAAATTAAATGAACGTTTCATTAAACATCCCTTTACTTTAACCCTGATTAAACTGTCAAATGTTTTCTGATTGGCTGAGGCTAGATTACTTCTGTAGTTTGTTAGCATGAATTATAAATGTATTGAGATCGTCTTTTGCGGACTTCTCATTTATTAATCACAATGTTCTAATCATTTTAACCGTTTTTGTGGCACTGTGTATACCCTGTGGTTTCTCACTTTAAAGATGCATTGCTATTGTTAATAAAAAGTATTCAGTGTAAAATGCATTTTAATGCATTTCTACCTTTATTGTTGTCAAACCTCTGATTTACATTGTGTACATTTACAGAAATAATGCATAACTTGGTATCTGCTTTTGACTGTCTGTATATGATGTTTTCGTTTGATTTATGTATTTGGTCCAGAGTGTTTTGAGTTAAATCACACTGGCTCCTATGCATGTTCACCTGAAGCAAACCTGCTTTAGTTAATGTAAAGTATTAACTTTAAATGGCTTTTTGCAGGCACTGTGGACACTAAGCTGCATTTTGGTTGGATAGAAGTATTTTCATATGTACTCAGTTTTTGTAGCTTTGTTTATATTGTTAAAATCAGATTGTTTTATTTAACAGGGGTTTTCAAGCCACAGTGAATTAAGGATATGTTAGTATCAGTATGTGAGCTCTGATGTGACTTTGATTTTGTGCTTAAAGATGGTATCCAGTGCTAGTGACTTTACTTGTGATTTGTATTGAACCTCCTCACATACTGTTTCAGGTTTGTTTGGGTGTACATGTTCTGTGTGGTCTTTCAGAAGAACCACATTACTTTCCTTAGGATGTTCTGTCTGAGCAGACTGTTGTCTCCTGCTACTATGCATTTGTTTCCATGTGTATTTGTATATACTATGTGCATACTTTTATATCCGTGTGTTTGTTTGAGAGGGTTGAAGCATGTCTTGCACAGACATAGGGTTGTACAGTGAATGTATTTTTGTATTTAATACAGATTTTACCTTTTTATTCACTTCTGCAATATTGCAAGAGAATGTTAAGTTTTGTATTAATTTTTGCTGTCAGAGTGAGTTGTTGAAGGTTTTATGTGAACTGAAACTTAGCTGATATTATGGGAGTGCTCTGTTATTTTTCTTAATTGTACTTGTTCTTCCACTTAGAGGAATTCACATGAAGTGCCTTCACACATATTAAGATAGAAATATACTTATGCAGAACTTTCAGGCTATTCTTGCTCCATCTATGAATAGTGCTTCTATTCCAACGACTTCAGACTACTCATAATACATAGTTTCTGAATTGTTTGTGTTAATCCTGAATGCATCAAGAAGCAAGTTTCTCTGACAGAATAAATCCTATAAGTGCTGTAGTTTCAGAATATTGTAAAGAAGCACATTTTTGTTTTTCTTGCATTTATTCTTATGATCTGTACAGCATAATTGACAAGTAATTTTTATTATGTGGAACATATCTGATTTTTATAAAGTTTGTTATTGTAGCATTTATAGTCTTTTATTTAGATTTTTTTAATTCAGACATAATATTGGGTTGAACAGTTTCAGCTAGGAATTGTTTCCATGATGATGCATTATAATGGTAGATAAATGGAGCTGCCTGAATATTAACCTAGAAGAGTGTTGTGGGATGGTGCATGTATGTGTTCAGAGAGAAGTGACAAGTGAAGTACTCTAGTGAAAGTGGAGGCTGTGTGATGGAGAGGCAATAAGAATAACAGCTTAAATATGTAAGAATTAATAGGATAATAGGATAATAGATTAGTACTAGGCTAACTGCCCTTGTGAGCCATTTTAAGCCTAGCCAATTACTACATATAAGAATCAAACCCTGCACCTTGTCTCTGTAAGGTAAAGACCTTAACCATTATGCCAACCTCCCAAGAAAATGCTAGTTGAGAAATCATTCATAGATTAGAACTAAGCTAACTAGCCATTTTAAGCCTAGCCCGTTATCCCTTGTGAGACTCAAACCCTACATCTTGTGCTTGCAAGGCAAACACCTTAACCATTTGGCTACTCTCCCAACCCCAATAATTGAAAAGTTAACACACATGAACAGTGACTGGTCTGTGTTTGGTACATGGGATGTTAAGATGGGGAGAGATAAGAGGAAGAAGCAGCAAAACCTGACAACTGTTTTGATAAAACCTGAAGATGTTGGCAGTTGGATGTAAAAGAGGCAGTGAGAAAGCAAAGCGTACTTAATTGTAGGTATGAATAGGTTTGTGCGGCCTTTATTTATTGATTGATTGTGGCCACTCACTTCTAGATGAGAAAATAAGTGATGCTGTCCACCTTGTTGAATGTTGGCCACTGAAGGTACGCCCATTCACGCATGTCTCCACGCAGAAGACGCTCTAGCTGAGAATCGAACCGGACAGCGTCTTACTGTGATGCGACAACGCTACCGCAGCACCACCATCGCGGGGTCACTTAATTGCATGGAGGTAATCTACATAAAATAGGTTTGCAGTAGCAGGCAGTCAACCACTTAAAATAACTGACACTATTGTCTTTCTTTACTCAACGTTAGTGGTGTCAAAGAAAACCAGTACTTAATTCCCTGTAATGTTTTAGAATTTAAACAGTTAAATTTTCTGTACTTCTCAAAAGCCACATTGGAAGTAGCCCAGACATTACCAAGAATCCCAAATTTTTCATTATGAGGCTAGTCATTTTTTCCCCTTTAATTCAATGGTCAGACACTTTGACAAGCCATTTATCACAACTTGCGCATATCGGATATCAACAACTTAACTCCTTGCTGAATCTAACCATTGCACTAACCTCAAGTTTCATATACATTTGTCAAAACACACATATTCCTTAAATCACAGGAAATAATCATATCCAATAAATGAGTGCCTTTGGAAAAACATTTAGCATATAGCCATGCAGAGAAACAAATGAAAAAGGCAACTGAAGGAAAAAGTAATTAGAGTACCGAATTAAAAACATTATTCTAGCCAATGTGAGTGCAGTAATACATAGAATTTTAATAAAGTAATCTAGGGTGTTTATGTCCATACTGGGTCTACGCTAAGAAACTTTAGGTACAAGGAAAATTATGGAATAGTAAACTGTTACACTTTGACATTTATGTACTTCTTAGGTTAACATACTGCAACCAGTTTAAGGCTAAGTTAACAAGGAGATGCACTTGACTGGGAGATAGGGGAGTTGTAGAAAAGGATTTGGGGTGTGTCCTACTTAGGAATTCTATAAAATAACCATTGGCAAGGAGTTTTTACCCAAGTTATGGTAGTTAAGCAAGCCACTCTGACAGTGTGCTTACTTTCCTTCTTCCAGGGTTGGGGATCACAGGAAACAGGTGAAGTGACTTCACATCACTTTGGGAATCCCCCTCTATTGGCAGGGAATCTTCAGCACTGGGGGCTCTTGGTGGTCTTGTTATAACTGGGCTTAGAAGTTACTACTACCTTCTTTTTCTGAAGCGCTATTGCTACCCATTTCAGATTTGAGGGCTACTGTTAGGTAACACAAATAAAACCAGTAAATGTTCAATTAAGGAATAACCAGCCTTCAAAGCAATAACCAATAAACAAAAATCAAGTGCAAGGCTGTAGGTAGCATCTCACTGGAATGAAAGGCAATAAAAATGCTTTATTTTCCACAGTGTCTTCTGTGTGAAGCTGTGGAAAATAAAGTGTGTTTTTATTGCCTTTCGTTCCAGTGGGGTGCTTCCTACAGTCTTGGACTTCATTTTTGTTTAAAACAAATAAAAAAACAAGTGCTTTGGGGCTCAAAAACTCTGGGGAAAAAAACATTACAAAAAAATCATGAACTTCAGTTTCATCTGGGACATGGCTTTCTATTTCTGTTCCAAACTTTTTGTGTAGGCTTCTTTAAGAGGATAATCTATATGAAAGTGTTACAGGGGATGTGTACTGTCCATTGAGTCCTTATCAGTGAACTGTAAATTACAAACTGCAGACCTCCCCAGGTTGTATAATCTTCAAGGATGGTATATTATATAAAGGGTTTCAGAATGAAAGGCCTCTTGAATGGTGTGTATTAGTTTGTCCACCACTTCATTCATGTCTAATAACGTATCCTTCTATTAATATTTTGTTGAGTGAATGACATGCTGATCAGCTGGGACAGGAGGACCCAACTACACTAAAGCAGGAGACAGGAATGGTGCCAGAAAGTGACAAAAGTGCACATGGGTGTACAGATCCACCTGCATCACCACATTTATACTTAATAAAGTGGGAAGTGACCCTGTCTGTACACCCTTGTTTTCAACTTATGATCAAAAGACATCCAGAGACTCAGCCTTACCACACCAAGGTGGACCTTGGCCTGACAATTAAACAAGTAAGCTGAAGTGACAGAGGTGTGCATTTCCTTGCCCAGTGAATCTAAAGCTTCAGATTCTTTGTCTAGTGAAAAATGGACGGGCAATGCAAATCTCTTATTCCTCGTAGAAGGTCGAACAACCTGCTGTCTATAGCCTCAGGCTCTGTGCCCACCTCTTCCTGCTGGGACCCTATAAAATGAACCCCTTAAAGTGAGAAGGACAATTCTATAAAAAGTTATGATGCAGATGATACTTGTATTTCTCTAGCAAATCAGATACAGGTGGTAACACTAGAGGTTTTGGCCCTCTTGGCCTTGCTTAGTCAGTGCAATTCCTTTTACAGGACAGACCACTTACTACTTGGCATCTCAGTCACAAGGGTCACTCAGTATGTCTCCTAAGTTGAAACAGGATGCAGACTTCTGCTGTAGACAGCCAGATAAACATTTCTTCTCATAATCTGTGTTTAGTCTGGAAGAATCACAAGACTGACATCTGCTTCCTCACCTTCTCTCTAACTCTTCACTCTTGGAGACTATTTTCCTCTTACTTTTCCCCCTTTGAAAAGAGGAGGTACTGCAAGTGACATGTTGAACACGATTGGTCTGGGCATTTTTGTAGCTAAAGCCTCATGGCATAAAAGGATAACCCATGTAAGGTAGAAATGATCATAAACATCAAAAAGCAGATTCTGAGAGTGAAATGGCATAAAAGGATAATCCATGTAAGGTAAAAATTATCATAATCATCAAAAAGCAGATTCCAAAAGTGAAAAATACCCTAAAAAAGCAACATCAGTGCACTGACAGCTGACATTTGAACAGTTTCAAAAGTGCAGGTAGAGGTGTTCAAAGGTTACAAACTATCTTAGTCCTTTGCTATATTAGCGGATTTTGCCACTGTTGATCATGGCATCCTGTTCGGCTGCCTTACATGTTACAGTGGCCTCAGAGGTGAGGTTTTTGACTGGTTTCCCTCTTACCTCTCAAGTGATTCACAGAGAATGGATTCTCAAATTAATTCTTCCAGCGGTTTCTCTCTGCTGTGTGGGGTGTAGCAAAGATTGATCTTGGTACCATAATGAAAAAATAATGTATAAGCTGCCTATGAGGAAAGGCAAAGGAAGATGAGGAATCTGTTGTATCATTCAGTTCTACCCTTCGCTTAGGAATCTGTTGGGTTTTACCATACTTACGAACTGCCTTGAATCTTTCTTCCACTGGGTGATAAAGAGCTGAATTAGGCTTAACCGATCAAAGACTGAAGCATTATTAGTCCATTCACTGTAACACCTTGTTCTACTTAGCCCTAATAATAGATTCACAGGTTTGTACTAGGCTATCGGCCCTAGGGCCTATACAAGCCTAGCCATAACAATTTCCTGGCTATTTCTTCCCACAGTATTTACTGCCCTGGACCCCTGTCTAGCACGGCGACTGACATGATTCCTGGGGTGAATTTCCTATCTCCCATCCAGTCATCAAAGTTCCTTTTGAAGAGGGCCAAAGTGGCGCTCTGCTTTACATGTATGGGCAGTCTATTCCAGAGTCTGGGGAGTCTCTGGGTCAGGAACCTATCCCTCCAGCATGTTTTATTCACTGTGATGACAAGGTTTAGAATCATGGAGCATGCGTCTCTGAGGGAATTGGGATTTCTTTAAGTGTAGCATGTCCAACAGCTCTGGGTTTGACATGGCCTTGTACGTTAAGCAGAGACTGCCTCTGAGTAGACAATATGTGACAGAGCATAGGTGGAGCTTTTTTTAGACAGTCAGCATAGTGCATCTGCTTTAGGCCTGTGATTCTTTTAGTGAGGTATTTCTGTGGCCTTTCTAGTTGTTGCAGATGTCTTGAGAGGTACATACCAAACGGGGAGTTGTATTCTATAATGGGTCTAATGAGGGATGAGTACAGTGGGACAATGACCTCCTTTTTTCTGGATGAAAAGTCCTTAGTGATGAGGTGTGCCACATAGAAGGATTTCCCGACTGTTGTGGCGATGTGGTTATCAAAGGTGAGACCACTGTCCACCTGTGTCCCTACGTCTCATCACACTTTTGGGGTTTAGTGTACTGCCACCTATGTGGTAATTCACAGGTACATGTTTTTTCCCCAAAGGGGATAACTATACATTTCTTGGCATTAAGCTTGAGCCCATGTCTCTGGCACCAAGCAACTGTTTCTGTAAGGCCCTTTTGTAGAATATCCACATCATTTGGGGATTCAATAATGGCTCCCAGTTTGCAGTCATCTGAGAACTTTGTTAGCCAGAGTCTCTTAGTGTTGGGCCTGTACTTCAGAGAAGTAGATGCCAAACAAGAGTGGTCCCAGGACTGAACCCTGAGGTACTCCACTTGTCTGGAGCTGGATTTGGAGTCAGCGACTTTTACAGTGTGGGTTCTGTCAGTAAACCAGTTGGCAACCCATCGAGTGACGTAAGGATTAATGCCCAGCTTAGTAAGTTTATCTATGCTTCCAGAGTGGGGGATGGTGTCAAAGGCCTTGGCGAGGTCCAGATAGGCTGTGTGGACCACCTTACCCTTGTCCACGGCTCTGGAGACTGATTCGAAGTAGTCATTCAGGAGACAAGATCGGCCCTTCACAAACCCAAACTTGATGGGGTCCAGTCTTTGAATGTTGCCAATGTCTTTGTTTATAAGTGCCATAATACGTTCCATGGCCTTGCAGATCAAGCTCGTCAGACTGATGGGGTGGTAGTTCCTGGGATCCAAGGTGGATTCCCCCCTTGTGGAGTGGGATAACTGTAGCTGTGTGCCACTTAGTGGGCACGAAGCCTGAGGTGAGGCTATGATTAAACATGACACTTAGGTGAGGTGTAGTTCATGTAGTACACAGCCTGGGATGTTGTCTGGTCCCATGGATGCTGTATTCTTAGCTTTGGAGAGTGAGTTTGTTACCTGTGTGGCCGTTATTACCGAAATTTGGCAATCTTTCGGTATTGAGATGGGCCCTTTATGGGGTGAAGTTTACATTGAATCGATCTGCCAGGATATTGGCAATATCCCTGGGATCAGTATATTTAATGCCATTCTGTTGTAGCTCAGAGCAGATCTGAGCATTGCCATTTAGATTCTTGACATAGCTATAGAATGCCTTGGGGTTGTCGTTGGAATATTTGGCAATTTTATTTTCGTAACTAGCTTTTGAGGATTTTATCTGATATTTATAGCATCTGGTTTTGCTAATTTTTATTTGCACCTCTTTCTATATATTGCAAACACTTTGCAAACTTTTTGAAGCAGAAATGAACTGGTGAACACAATGGAACAGACTGGACTTTGTACTACTGTTAATCACAAAACACTCTTATTTTCATTATTTGTTCAGACCCTTTTCTCACTTTTTTGTGTAATTAATTTAGCGCATATTTGTAACTTTTATATTAATGTACATGTCATCTTTTATCTCCATTTTTTTATTTACTTCTTCTAGTATCTTTACTTAACTACTTTCATTTACTACGTATCAACCATGATTTGCATCACGTGTAATTTTATTTCAAATTTTATAATTAATTTGTCTACTACTGGAGCTTTTCTCCCCAGGCCTCTACTGAAAATGGAAATATATCCAGTTAGACTAGCCCGGTCAACAAATGTAAAATAAATAAATAAATAAATAAATAAATTATGAGGGATTTCAGCTTCTTACTGAGGCTGGTATGGGAATTTTTTTGCATCATGGGAATTTCCTCTTTTCTGCAACAGTATCTTCCTTTTAGTTTATTTATGGCAGGTGACCACCAGATTGACTTCCTTTTTTTTTTGGAGGAGAGTGTCTTGTTTCTATTGTGGATGGCACGATTCATGCATGAGTGGATGTGCTCGTACAGTGCCTTAGAGTAGGATTCAGCAGTTGAACTTTCAGTTCCCGTCTGCATGGGTGTCATGAAGTTTGTCACTTCTGACTTGAGTAGCATAAAGTTGGCTTTGCAGAAGTTTTTTATGAAGGTTTCCTTATCAGGGGGTGGGGGTGGGATGTGGATGTCAAGGGTGATTAGCTTGTGGTCGGACCTGACCAATGAGGGGATGACCATAGGTGTGGAGCATCGATTTCCCATGTTGGTAATGACCAAGTCTAGGATATTGGAACCCCTGGTGGGACTAAGGATTAGTTGATCCAGGGCGTTGAAATTTATGAATTCCAAGAAGCGTTGGGCAAAGGTGTTGGTACACGAGTAGTTTTCCCAGTTAATGGCAGGGTAGTTGAAATCACCCAGAATTGGGGTGTTTGGTTGTATCTTAACATTTTCCAGTATGTTTAGAAAGGTGTAGTGAGAATCTTGGGGCATGGTGGGGGATCTGTAGCAAGCTACGATTTGGATTGCAGTCTTATCTAGTGTTAGTCGCACCTGGAGAATTTCAGATGCGTTGTGTTGGGCAACTAGACTGGTGTTGTGAATATCCTTGGTGAATATGGACACTCCTCCACCTTTAGTGTTTCGGTCCTGGTTTAGTGGCCGAAAAATGTGGTAAGAGTTGTTGACCTGGTATTGCAGGGGTGCTCTCTGGAGCCTTGAACCAGGTCTCAGTTACTGCACAGATATCGATGCTCTCCATTTTTAGGAGTGGCTCGAGACAGTGCATTCTATGATAATTATGTATGGGAAAACTAGATCAGAATTTGCTTCTCAAGTTTGTGCCCTAAGTGTTACCACTGACAACAGTTTGGCACTTAAGGATGAGGTCTTGACTGCAACTAAGCCTTATTTTCATCTTAAGAAAATCTCCTGAATCTGAAATTGTATTCTACCTTTAGACATACATAAAGAGGTCATGATTACACAAAACTGACGATAACCCTGGCTGCACATCCTTTAAATCTGTATGAAAATACATAATTTATGCTCATACTGTCTAGACATGAATACAGCGTATTTCTCCTTGGCTTCTCAGATGGGGGTCTGACAACTGCAAAGGATGTACCACCCGTAACATGATTCGTGGTCAGGAATTTATGTCCTTGTCGCACTTCGCCTTTGCAGCTGGATGCGCACTGGTTACACTTCATTACCAAGTCCACGCTCACGATACTAATGTTTTCATACTGCGCCCTACATAACCCAAGTCCTGCTTACTGAAAGAGCTCTTGGTGCTCTATGTCCTTCCAATGCCCCTTGACTCATCAAGTGAAGCTCTGCTAGCTGTTCCAAGCATAACTTAGAAACCTCAAAAGGATATCCCTTCCCGTACTTTACCCTGACTCTTTGGGATCTGCTACCATCACTGATTTGGACATGCAGCAAGGACACTTCCTTTAGGAGTCCTGTAAAATTCTGCCTTAACGAATAAAAAAAACCCACCTGTACAGGGGATTCTTTGCACATGTTGTACCTCTTTTTTTTTGTTGATACATTCCTTTCATATTACTGTTCTATGCTAATTTAAACACCCTAATTTTCATGGTCAATAATAAAGAAAAACTCTGTGAGCAGGTGATACCAGGGTGCTCTCCACCAGAGTGAAAGCAAACATTCCAATGTCTACTAGGGAAGAAGCCATGACTAAGGGTACATTGCTGGTGTCTAATCCTCTGCTATGGACTCCATGGGCATAGTCACCCGCTGCCTTCAACATAATGAACGGTTTTTTGAATCTTCTCTAGTCGAGGCTTGTACGTTGTAGTTTTCCAGTTCTTTTCACTTTCAACCTAGCACCACCCTCTCCTTTAGCTTCCAACTTGTTCCTACCTCTCTCATCTGTTGTCTTATCAAAAAACTAAAGCCCACCACTCTAGCTGCTGACCTCCTCCCAGCAGAATACTTGCAAAATGCTGCTGACATCATAGACTACCCAATTTCAATACTAATAAATAGAACATTATCAGAAGCCTCTGTCCCATCAATTTGGAAAGTTTCTCATGTTATACCATTACATAAAGGTGGAAGCTCTACAAAACTATCTAATTACAAACCCATCACTATTCTATCTCCACTAGCTAAAATAATGGAAAAATGTATCCAGAAACAACTTATGAACCACCTTGTAGAAGGCAAGCTACTGGCTGCATCTCAGCATGGCTTTAGACCTTTTCACAGCACCACCTCAGCTTTTCTCTCCTTCACCAATGTAATCAACCATAACCATAATAGTAATCTACTCTCTTCTGCTCTCTTTCTTGATCCACGGCATTCGACATAGTCAACCATCAGTCACGCTTACAGACCCTAACTAGCTTCACCCTTAACTCCCACTCTCTATTATGGTTTAGTCCTATCTACCTGGATGCCAACAGGCAGTCCTATGGCAAGAAAAGCCATCATCCTGTTTACCCATCTCCTTAGGAGTCCCTCAGGGCTCAAATACCAGGACAAAAAACAAAAGTTGACCAGCAAGAGCAGACACAGATGTTGAAGTAAATCAGTCCTTTATTGTCACGATATATTCAGACCGGTTTCGGCAAGGGTTGCCTTCTTCAGTGTAGGACAAACAAAAAATGCCCTGTTAACATATGTAATATATACATAATACAAACCAATAGGCAAACAGAAGTCATGAATATTCATGAGACACTAATAATGTGGAATACAAAAAATGCCCTAAAGCTTTCTTCACTCAAAAAAAAAAAAGGCTAATACACCACTCATAAACAACTTACATTACATGGGGTGGAGTTAGTTGGTTCCTTTCCCTGTGGCCATTGTGGGTCATGTTCACTGATGAATAAATCCAAAGAATTCTCAAGCCGTAATACCAGTCAAGTATACAACATTAAAATATTTGGTAATTGTGGTAGTGATTGGGTTGTGTACCTTGCAAACTGTTACTGCGGGGCCTTTTATGTGGGCCAAACGTCCAGGCCCCTCAGATCTAGAATTAATGAACATCATAGTGATATTAGAAATCACAAAACTACTAATGCCCTGTACCAACATACTCTCTAACATCCACAAGCCAAATACACTTTTATGATTATTGATCGTATCACAGGCGATCGTAGTCACAAACAGGGTTGGCATGGTCTTTTGGATCATAAAGAGAAATACTGGATAGTTACTCTTGGGGGCCTTTTCTCTCCTGGCCTCAATGACCATCTGTAGTGAACCATTATACAGAGTTTTTCTGCCTTAAAACATTGATGGATAGTGAATGGATAGTGAATGTGTAGTTTCAGGTTTCACATATATGTATATCTGTGGTTCTTCATCTATGACACATTCATACTGCATATTATTTTGGGGGCATTTATCATCTATCATGAGGTATATACCAAATGTATGACAGTTATGTGGATTATTTTATCATTTATTTGTTCAAATCATTCTTTTCCTTATAATGAGGAATATTTAACATGTAATTTACAATTTTGTACATTTACATGGTTTATAATATTTTACGACCGTCATTAGTTTACTTTTAGGTGCATTTTTTCTTTTCTGTATATGTTGACATTAATGAATTTTGCACTCCTGTGCTACACTGGTTTTTTGTATTAGCCTTTTTTTTGAGTGAAGAAAGCTTTAGGGCATTTTTTTGTATTCCACATTATTAGTGTCTCATGAATATTCATGACTTCTGTTTGCCTATTGGTTTGCATTATGTATATATTACATATGTTAACAGGGCATTTTTTGTTTGTTCTACACTGAAGAAGGCAATCCTTGCCGAAACCGGTCTGAATATATCATGACAATAAAGGACTGATTTACTTCAACATCTGTGTCTGCTCTTGCTGGTCAACTTTTGTTTTTTGTTCATATGGTTTTGACCGTGCACTCCCCCGTGCATAGGACTTTGTTTGGTATGCTCAATACCAGGACGCCTTTTATTCTCCATGTTTACTAATACCCTCAACACTGTTATTCCCAAGGCTACATGTATTCAGTATGCAGATGACTCCAACTTGATCTGCTCAGCCTCCTCGCAATCTGATCTGCTTTCCTTAACCCAGAGCACCTTCAATACTGTTGAATATTGGCTCAACAACCGCTGTCTGCTAGTAAACCAAAAAAAACTAAGCTGCTTCTCTTTGCACCAACTCGTAGGTCCAACCCTCCAGCCATGACCATTACATCAAACAACGGGACCATTATCTACCTTGATGCCCAAACCAAACTCCTGGGAGTCACAATAGACAATCTTACATATGATGCTCATATTAATCAAACTATCAAAACCATAAACAAAAAAACTAAAATCACTTTATAAGCTTAGACCCTTCCTCACTCCCCTTGCCAGAACGTCCATTGCACAGTCATCTTCTTTCCACCCTCCTTTATGCCTCCCCCTTATTCACAGGCCTGTGTAGCACTGAAATCAACAAATTATCCCACTGCTACAACCACATAGTGTCAGAAGAAAAATTCAAGTGAGTCACATATGCCTCAGGTGTTGAAAATTTCCTTTATTAACTGCTAACCAGATTACAGCAACATGTTGGCCAAGATGATCTCAATCTGATCAGCTTGGTTACTGACATCAACTTTTATACTTTCCTGTTACTAGCCAAAATAGCTTTTGTTACATTTCTAACAGTTGACAATTGGCTATGAAAAACATCTAGGATCACAATTTACCTCAGAAAAGAATGTTTTACCTCAAAACCACAGCTAGTGTAGAATGTTTACCTCAAAACCACAGTTAGTGTAGAACGTTTACCTCAAAACCACAGTGGTAGCTGGAATTTTTCAGAGCCTGACTCAGTAAATTAACTCTTATTCAGAAGTATAGAAAACAGGTGTTATTCAAGTTCATAAGCAAACTACATCTATCATAGATAAAGCCCATCTTTAATAAACATGGTTCAATGACCTTTTCTTAACACTTCAGCAAATAGCATATTCATTTTGCTAGATGGGAGAAAGAGACAAATAATAGTATGTTTTAAAACCTTTTCTCTTAACACATAGCTAGATTTGCCACAAGCTCATCCTATAGGACACACCACTGCCACAATCTAAATCTCCTAGGGTGGCTTGAACTTCCTACCCTTCTTCAGTTTACTCAGCTCACATTAGCCCATAAAGCCCTACACCACCCCGATAACATTCCATCCCTCAAAAACATTGTCACCCTATATAGTAATCACAGCAAACTCCGCTCATCCAATAGACTACTCATCTAAACAATCAGATCCAATAACTCAGCTGGTGAAGCCTTATTCGCCGACTCGACTGGCAATATCTGGAATCAACTACCACCCGACCTTACTCTTAATTGTTCACCAACTCTATTCAAAGAAAATCTCAGAAAACATTTTAAATCACACTGGCTCTGTCTTTGCGCTAAACCTGACTAGCATCTTCTCACTGTCCCTAAGACTTCAACTCAACCGTGTCCCAAAGACTCTAACTCAATTGGATAGTGTAGGCTAAATGACTTAAAGAAGGAATGCATTATACTTATGACCTACCATGTAAAGTGTAAATATGTGAAGCTATAGTTACTTATTCTCATGTCTTATGTACTCCTCTCACTGTTTGTCACAATATACTGTGTACATCAAAATTTGTGTGGAGCTTTTCTCCCCGGGCCTCCGCTGAAAATTGACATGTATCCAGTCAGACTATCCCGCTCAACAAATGTAAAATAAAATAAATAAATAAATAAAATAAATAAATGGTTTGGTTCATTAGGAAGACTACAGTGGGACATCTGAGGGAAGCTGAAACACTCTTGCCAGCCTCTAATGTTTAAGGAATGCTTAGCGAGCTTTGCCCCTTTTCTAACAAGCCTTTAATTTATCAAATGTTTAATAGCTACAATACCTTTCTGCTTGAATAAATTTCAAACACACACACAAACAGATAAAACCTTCTGCCCTGGTACTGTTAAAATAATTCAAGTGAAAGGAAAAAAATCAGCTCTTTTACAGGAATAGAAACCCAAGACTCTCACCATACCAAACCTATGTCACTATCCTTCCAGAACAGAGGGGTGTGTCTCTGTGTGTGCGTGTACATTTGTATGAGCTTGGAATCTGACTTTGATTATTCTACTTAGTGTAATTTGGATAAAAGGCTCTAAATGGAAAAACTCAACAACTACCTGTCCAGAAACTGTGGTTGGTTCACTGACAGTGACACTGGCCCAGTATGCTGGAGGTCTTGGGTTCGAGTCCCAAATGACAGCCATTACTATCCTTTTACTTCAGTGATTCTAACTGCTGTACTTAGTGATTTGCTCCCAGGCAGAGATGATGCTACAAATAAAAGTAGCGCACTGGAAGTTACCTACAGCAACAATTACAGATATGGATAGGGATGACATAATCAGCAGTGACACAAAAAGAAAGCAAAAGACTGCATTTTCTAAGCAAAATGGATGCCTGCAGTGCGCACACAAAAATGGCACAGCAACTTCTAAAAGTTTCAAAGACAGAATAGTATGGATCATCTTTTCAGGTACGTATAATATACAGAGATACGTCCTTGCATGGGACACAATCATGCTCCGTCTCTCCTCCACCCTCCCTCACTCACAAGCAAACAGATGCGCACACTCAGATAACAGTCTGTTTGCCAACATTTCCATGATAATGTCTCAAAGAATTACTGTACTACTACACACAAGTGCAAGTGTGAGACGAACTTTTTTATTTAATTTTTTTTTTGTTTAACCTACAAAGAACATGAAATTGGCAAGCTAAATAATGCACATTCTAACTCCAGGCTTAAGTAAAGCACATCTTTTCAGCAGCCTTTTGAAAGTGATGGACTCTCATTTTGGGATGGCATAAAAGTAAGAGTTCAAATGTAGTCAAAAACGCCTTCAACTGCAAAATTTACCTCCATCGTACCTAAAAGGAATGAAAATAACAACAATGTTCTTACAGAAGCTTCATAAAAATGTTACAGTGATATAATAATCACAATGAATAAAAACTGTCCTGGTTTTGTGCTATTAAGCGTAAAGCAGACTTGAAAGATTCTGAACAGAGCGCGCATAACAAAGACTTGTGTTAGTTTGGTTATTTAAGGCAATGCTTGCAATCTGCTCCATCTCCTATGGCTCCAGCCTCCTCCTGGTACCATCTGTAAGAATGTGCCAAGGCTGAACCTTAGTCAGCTCAACCATCTGAGTCTCTGCCACCAGAGGCCCTACCTCCAAGAGAATTCAAGAAGTGATCCAGCTTTATCCGCATGCACCCCCCCAATGCTCATGCCTATCCTTTCTGCCAGCTCTGTCAAACCCCCAAGTCACTGATTGGTCACTCATTGCCTTAGCCATAGTCAAGGCATTATCTTTATGCACCACTGCAGCTAGTGGAAGTCTAGGTGAAGCCGGTGGTAATGCCAGGCTAAAAGGAAAAGTTGAAAATGTAATGCAAACATGTATTTTTTTCTCTCTCCTTTTCTGTTCATCTGCAGTCAGTGTCTTATGACTTAGGAATGTGTGACTTTTGTCCTCGACTACAGAAGAGCAAAGAATGCTTTTGAAGTGTGCTATTTCTCCATACTTGCAGTCTCCTCTTGTTAATGCAACAAATATGAAAGTCTAGGACCTCTCTTGCTGCTGGGATGTAAAGTACAGTTGTGTACACTTCCCATAAATGTAGATGTTCAAGTGCATTCACTGTTGCAGTCATTACATTTGGGTTACCTGCTTGCAGGTAGCCCTCAGTCGGCCCGATTATCAAAGTCTTGGGTCCTGCATCAGTTGCCATCTCATCTTCCATGATGTCAGGTAGTCAGGTGTATATAAAGCATGCAGCCGAAGCCATTACATCAGTTTTTTTTCCCCCAGATGTCAGGTGCCCCCATAATGGGAAGCAATTATATACAAGGTTACACCTTCAACAAAAAGCAAATACACCAGAAAGCTTTAAGCATAGTAAACAAGAATAGAGGTATAGACAATAGAAGTCAAGGGGCTGGAGGGAGGGTAACCAGGACTGCAACAGTGAATACACTCGAACATCTACATTTAGTAACTTTACACAACTGTACTATGTTCTTCGTGTTTCACTGTTGCAGTCATTACATTTGGGTTGATTTCCAAAGCTAAGGAAGGGAGGAGGCAACTGGATAGCATTAGGATCAACTAACTCTGCAAACCTGCAGTGGCAAAACCAGCTCTGGATTTAGAAAAAATTGGCAAGTGGTAATGCTTGGTGAAGGTATGTACAGAACTCCAGGCAGCAGCTTCTAGGATGTCCCTGATAGGGACACCTTTGAGAAAGGCTGCAGAGGTAGATGCAGCCATGGTTGAATGTGGTCGTATCCCCTGTGGGGTAGGTTTTCCATGGTGCTTATAGCAGAAATGAATGAATGACCTATCCACTTAGAAATGGTTTGCTTTGAAATGGCCTTCCCCTCTGCCCCTGCAGCAAATGCAACCAGCAGCTGTTCAGATTTCCTGAGAGGCTTAAGTCCTGTCCAAGTAAAATCTAAGGTGTCTGTGCACGTCCAAAGAGTGCAGTATTCGTTCCACTTCATTCTGTGGATTAGAAAAGAAGGTTTGCAAATTAATGGACTGACCAAGGGCCACACAGGTTACCACTTTGGGCATAAAGGAGGGATTGGTCCTGAGGAACACCCTGTCCGCATGAAAGATGAAAGTCTCCACTGCCATGAGGGCCTATAATTCAGACAGCCTTCTTGCTGAAGTGACTGCTAGAAGGAAGGCTGTTTTCCAAGAAAGAAATTTCAACTCTGCATTTGTGGTGTTGTCCATCTTTACCAATAACTGTCCTGGAAGAATGTGGTCCTTGAAGGCTGTCAGAGCATTCTGTGCAACTAACATTTCTTTTTGATTGATATGCAGGTGCATTTGACTCTGGTTCCATTTGCCCTGAATGCACTGCCCTGCCAAGCCCCCCCCATGCATAGTCTGATGCATCTGTTAGGGTTTGGGCGGCAGGGGGTAGAATGAATGGCAGTCCCTTGTTTAGGTGGCAGGCCTCTGCTCACCAAAGAACTTTATCTTTAGACAAGGTATGATAGGAATCATTGATTCTATGTCCTGAGAATGTTGACACCATAGGCTTTTTAGATACCATTGTAGTTTCCTCATATGCAGTCTTGCATATGGAATTAGTAGAATGCACGAGACCATGAACCCCAGGGCTTGCAGTACTTTCCTTGCAGACAGCTGGGTCTTTGTGGCCAGTTTTTTTGAAGTAGGCTGTCAAGTGAACTTGTTTCTCTGACGTGAGGTATGCCATCTGGGAAAATGTATTCAAACTTGCTCCCAGGAATATAATTTGTTGGCAGGGTACTAGATGTGATTTCTTTTCGTTTATGGTGTACCCCAGAGAAGTTAGTAATTTCTTTACAAATGCCAGATGGTTTAATAGTATGTCCTGGCTTTCTGCCTGAATTAGACAATCGTCCAGGTATGGGTATATTTGAATATTTCTTTGCCTGCAAAATGCAATGATTGGAGCCACGCACTTTGTGAATACCCTGGGCACAGTAAATAAACCAAAGAGCAGTGCAGAGAACTGATAGTGCATGTAGCCTGCTCTGAAGCGTAGGTATCTTCTGTAAGACTTCCTTACTGGGATGAGCAGGTAGGCTTCCTTTAAATCCAGTGTTGCCAACCAGGCATTTTTGCCTAGCATGGGAAGCAGCTGATGAAGAGTTAGCATTTTGAATTTTGGGATTACCAAAAAAGTGTTTAGGATAGACAGGTCCAGGATAGGACGTCAGGAATTGTCTTTTCTGGGTACCAGGAAAAGTCCTGAGTAGAAACCTTGCCCCCATTCTTCTTCTAGAACAGGTTGAATAGCCCTGATGCTTAGAAGGGAGAGAACTTGCTTTTAAGCCTCTGCCCACTGATTTGGGGGTAGGTCTGGCCAACCGTTTGGGGTTGGTAAGGAGTGAAAGTAAAATCTATATCCTTGGGAAACTATATTTAAAACCCATTTGTCTTGGGTAATGAGTTCCCAGCTTACTGCATGCAGGGCGATCTTCCCCCAAAGGAAGTCAGTTGAGCAGGGCTTGGAAGGATTAAAGTTAAGCCAATGTGACAGTTTACCATAGGGGGTGTCTTACTACTCCCAGCTTTGAAAGTGGGAGCCCCCCACTGCTTAGGCCTGTGAGTACCTTGGGACTGAAGTCTGGGTGTTCTGCTGGTTCTGGTTTTGGACTGATGGCCTGGAAGAGGCAGGAAAGGAGCAATTCTTAGAAGGCCAGTGCCTACTAAATCTGGGAGGCTGTACTTGCAGGAAATCTTTAACAGTTTGCATAGATTTAGCTTTTTCCTCCATCTTTTTAAGTACTTCTCTTTGTTGCCAAACAGGCAGTCTTGGTTTAAGGGAGCATCCAGTAATTTAGCTTTAACATGATCTGGCAAAGATTGCTCCTTAAGCCAAGCATGCCTTCTAAGTACAGACCCAGTGACAGCAGCCCTGCAAGATGCCTCTAATGAATCAAAACCACATTGCAAAGTATGTTTTCCAACTTGTTCAGCGGAATGCATTAAATCCTGTAATTCTTTATTTTCAGCACAGTCAGGAATCAACATAATTTTCTGTTTAAGCAATCCAATAACATGCTGCTGGTACTTGAACACATGAAACTGGCAGTTTAAAGCCCTAATGGCCAAAGTTGCAGAATTACCCCATCTGTCCAGGGCCCTGGAATCTCTGTTAGAGGGGGTAGGGTTTTTGGCTGTAGTAGCCTTAATGCCTTTGGGTCCCTTGGAAATGGTGTCAGGATCCTCAGTAAGCTTTTTAAAAAGGAACTTGAGAGAGTCAGGTACCCTATAATACCAGTCAGGTTTTTCTGGGGGCCGGGGTAAAGAGCCAAGGGCCAGGCTAGATTCTGAGAAGGCATCATCTACTATGTCCAGTACAGGAGGGATAGCTAAAGGCCTGTGTTGAGGTAGAAGTAAGAATTCCCTAACCCTCTTTTTGGAATCAGAGTAATCCTGGCTTTCCCAGCGGAAATGCTCCCTAAGAGTATGCAAGGTTTCACCAAAGGAGAAATCCTCTAGAGGGGAAGCAGACGGAATGGAGTCCTCTGCATAAGAATCCTCATAGGTAGATAAGGTCAACTCCTGGTCAGAGAAAACAGACATTTCAGAATCCTGATCAGAAGGAAAATCAGTTCTAGGTCTCTTAGAGGGAAAAGTGTGGCTTCCCCTAATTAGAGTAATAAGGTCTTCAGCCATTCTTATTTGTTTTTTAGGCATAGGGGCCTGACCATGCGGTCTGGGGGTCGGTTTTCTAGGCATCAATCGAGTTTTAGGACTTGAAGAAGATGGTAATTCTGAAGAAGTTCTGTGATAAACGGGACGAAAGCGCTAAATTTATTCTGGCCCCAGTGTGTGTTTTGTTTTAGTAGTATTTTACGTTTTTGAGTTTTAGGAGGATGGCATCTGTTTGATATGCAAGTCAGTAGGCCTGAATACACCCCCAGAAGCAGGTTCCACCACAGCAGCTCCGGACCCATCCAAGGTAGAGACATCCACAGGTTCCACAGTCTTAAGAAGCATCTCGCGGCATACCGGACTCCAAATGGGTCTCAGTAGAGGCCTGCTAATCTGAAGTAGTGGGTATCAGGGGCTGCAAAAGCACCTCACTGAGTACCAGCTAACTGGCGACTAGCTTAGAAGAAGCGTCGTCGGCAGTTTTGGACTTATGCAGTCTGTCTTTACCTTTGTGTTTTTCTGGAATGTTGGTAGTCGGGTGGCTTACCGAAGCCATTTCTGGATAAACTGTACAAAGTACCAAAATATTTAGATGCGAAAAAGAACAGACGACGAATAGTTTGAGGTTTGAATAAGGCACAAAACAGACAGCAAGGTACGTCGTGGTCTGGGCCTAAGCAAGGAATGCAGTACGAATGAAAATCCTTATGAGGATACAATTGTTAACTCTTACTGACATTGGTTTAGAGCAAGAAAAAGGATTTCCAATAGGGTACTTAGCTTAGCTCAAGACTTCGAATCTGAAACTCGCAAACGAAAATTTCAGGAGTCGGCCGACTGGCACTTGGGAACTACTACTACTTCAAGCACCGCACGGCAAGAAAGACTGATAAAATGGTGTCGGCTGCATGCTTTATACCCCTAACTACCTGACGTCATGGAAGATGAGACAGCAACTGACGCAGGACCCAAGACTTTGATAATCAGGCCGACTGAGGGCTACCTGCAAGCATATAACCCAAATGCAGTGACTGCAACAGTGAAACACTAAGAACATCTGATATGACTGACTGACTTAATGGATGTGTATGATTATAACACCAAATGGATTCAAAGGTAAGGAAAATGACTTAGATGTGTATTGGCAAATCTATTGTACTATGACAAATAAAAACTGGTTTTACTACTTGTTTTCTTCCAGTGTCAGAAAATTGATGTCACGTAATGACCATTGTTGGCTAGGTGAAAAGTATTTTATGTAACAATATTATAAGAAAGGGAGGATAAACATTGCTGTTTTCCTATTTCTGGTGGAACCATCTGAGGGTACTAATTAAGCAATAACCCACACTTGGGTGTGGGTAATGCTGGATTTACCCACGGTTCGTGTGGTTTGGTCATGAGGGTGAAGCCTGAGTGACCAAAAAAAGACAACCGTGGGTAAATCCAGCATTACTCACACCCAGAAGTGGGTTATTGCTATTATACAATGATATTATGTAAGAAAAAAACACTTTTCTTAAATAATGTCCTTGTATAACGACGCCGTGCTGTCCTTCCACCGCTTGACAGCTCCACTTTGCCACTGCTGATGTACTGCGCATGCATTTGGAACTTGTGATCCCATGCATACCCAGTACATCAGTGCTTGGGAAAGTATGCAACGGAGAAAAGAAGATCTCCGTTGCTCCGTTTTTCTGTAATTTCTTTTTATATATATATATATATATATATATATATATATATATATATATATATATACTGATTTGTGGCAATTTTTGGGTAGGAGAGCTGCACTCCGAACTCCGCATATACAAGAAAGACAGCTTGAAGAAAATACAAGGGAAATCAGGTAGGTGTATTTAAATTTTAAATACCGTACCTGATTTTCCTTCTATTTTCTTCACGCTGTCTTTTTCCTATGTGCGGAGGAGGGACAACAGCTTTATTTTTTTAATTAAAAAAAATGAAAACTTGGACAATATATCAACGGGAAAAAAGTCCGGGGGACGGGACCTTTTCCTTTGGTATATTGTCAGATTTACAACGGGCACGCTGGCCAATCAGCATGCACATTTTGGAATAGTAATGGCCAGGGTTCCCCTTTAGAACGAACGGCTGAAATCTCGAAATTCATATGGCCGAAGCCATATGCTCGAAATTCAGAAGCTCGACCTTCTGAAAGGTAACTACAAAAAAAACAACAAAACAATGTTTCTGCAGGGGGGCAAGCCCCCCTGCACCCCCACACCTCCCACTACTTATTTATTCTAACTCTGAGATCGCACTAATGCGCAGAAAAGGAAATCTCCCGGTCTGTGCTGTATGCTGATCCCCATTCAGAAGTTCGAGCTTCTGAAATTTCGAGCATATGGTCTCGGCCATATGAATTTCCAGATTTCAGCCGTTCGACCTTTTAATGGGGAACCATGGCCAATCATTGTATAATTTGTAATTTATAATATTTAGGGTTAGTATTTCTATAGTTAAGCTCTACCCAGAGAACTTGGGTATCTGGATCTTGGGTTATTCTGCAATTATCCTATTTTTCCTGACTTTTATTTTATTTTTGTGTGTGATACAACCTATGTGCATTTTAATCCTATATGCACTATTTTCTTTATTACTTAAACTTCACTTATTAGCATTTAAGCTCTTGTGTCTGGTATGTATTTATTACAAAAATATTTATGTACGGTTATTTACCTGAGGTTTGGTTAATCACTGTTTAACAAACTGTTCATAGGTTCATAGGTTAGTACTAAGCTAACTGCCCTTGCGAGCCATTGTAAGCCTAGCCAATTATCCATTGTGAGACTCAAACCCTGCACCTTGTGTTTGTAAGGCAAGCACCTTAACCATTAGGCCACCCTCCCAACTGGTCATCCTGCCAGTGTGGCACACTTCTCCCAACAGACTGCTTAACACCTGCTACTAAGCGAAAGAAATATAACTGGTGCACTTCAAACTCGGCTAAAGAGCAGCAGTTAAGTGAAGTCCCTGGCTTTCAAAGGGTGGTGGCAATATTACCACATCAGGATGAAGGCTGTGGGGAGTGAACTGTGCAGCCCTTACTGGGAGTTGTGTGCTTGAGTGTGTATATGAAAGGCAATTACCATGGATAAAGGGCAATGAAAGACACTGGTTCACAGCAAGCAGTAAAATGGGGGCTTCAGACTGCTTGCCCAAGGACTAAACTCTGCAAGTGACCTGTTTCCAGTGGATACTGGAAGCCCATAACCAGGACAATAGTGAATATTCCCGTTATGCTCTTGGGACCAGGCTGCAGTCTGTGAATTACTGAGACACACTTGTCTGTACTTTCTTACTGTTGCTTAAACCTTAGCTGGCAGTGGAATTATTCAAACCCCATCAGTACCACACTTGTGGCAGTACTGCCAGCCCAGTGTCACAGTCCATTTTCGTAATGCAGAAGCTACGATACACTAGTCTCTTTTTCTTACTAAAACTGACTTGGGTCACAAAAGGCTATCAGGAAAAGTCTAACCTCTGCAGCAAGAACAAGTCTAGACAAACTGCAATACTGGTGCATTGGAAGATTCTCCTGTCAAAGAAAAGTAACTGAAAATTATGTGTGGTTGTGAAATTAAGTGATTCACCTAAGATGTAACCACAATCTTAAATCCCCCTACTAAGCTGATATAACAGCATTACATACCTAATAACAGAGAAAAATGAGCAGGACCCAGCTGCACATTACACTCATTTGCTAATTCTCCATATACCCCTGCAATACAACAGGCTCATGGGGAAGCTGGGGACTATGCAGACGCTCAATGGGCACGAGGAAGGGGAAATAAACATGAATGGGTGGATAACATCACAAGGCGCACACACACACACACACACACACACACACACACACACACACACACACACACACACACACACACACACACACACACCTACAAGCAATAAATGTCAATTCATTCACCCCCAGCATACTTTTGGGATGTGTTACAAAACTGAATTTTGTCCAAACCCCACAGGGACTTAGCCAACTCCGCAAGGAAGCCCCCCCCAGGCAAGAACCAAAGTGAAAAACAAAGAAAAGTGAAGGGCAGCAACACCAACTCCTGTTCCTCTCACTGTGCCAACCCAACAAAGTCTTCCAGTTAAGTGTCTATCACAAAGCCTACATAGACTCCTCTAACACTTATGTCGCCTCCATCTTACCAGGGTGTTTTTGTCATTTATATCCTTTATACATTGCTAACCTCTGCCTCACCTCACATCACTACTTTCCAAATATCTCATCCTCTGTTGTGCTACACTAATATCAAACCAGCTTCTGAAGGACAAACAGGATTTACTTAGCTTCCTTCCTTCTGCAGCAATCAAAAAGGCAAACATGTTTGTTGTCAAAACAGAGAAACACTGCATCTACACCAAGTTACGAGGCAAGACATTCCTATACGGCAAGCAATTCAAACTTTTTTCAGTTTTATGAAACTGAAATCTTGTGTTCAGCTTTCTAATATGCAGTGTGCTCACCTTCTGAAGATTAACTGATGTCACTCGTGCTCAAGTATAACTTGTAAAGACTACATCCAATTTAAACAACAAGGTCGGGCATAGCTATAAAAATAAGTAATACATCAGCACCAGCACTGCTACTCAAGGCTGAACTTGAGCGATATAATGAAAGACTGACGACCGCCATCACATCCCACAACTGCGATTAGCCTTAGTGCTAATCTTCTAAATGCTAAAGTATCTAATGGCCAAAAAAACAGGTAAGAACCCAGTTCAATAAAATCAAACCTGCTAGCTGTTTTTATTTAACAGACCTTCCAGAATAAATGCAGCTGCTAGCACAATTATGGGTACCAGTATGGGAAATGACACACAGGCCAAGGAATCTGGTAATGCATGTGCGACATCTGCAAAGTTTAGTTTCATACCCTGGCCTGGTTAGAAGTAGGCAAGTTACAATCGGATATTTACAAATCTGCAAATAAAAGTCCTTAAAAAAGGATATTTTTGACAGCAGTGCCATCTTAAACAGCACTACAAAAGAAGGCTGATAAACTGTCACAAAGAACAGTTACAAATATTTCATTATAGCCTGCTACAAAAAACAAACCTACAAAGATGATGAAAAGAAGGAAGTCCCATGCTGGCATCCATTCAGGTGTTGCATCTAGCTATTAAGGGGATGCACTTGTCTTATATTGTCCCATTCAACAATTCATTCTGTTATTTAGGTTCAGTGTCAAACATTCCACATTACTCAAAAAATATTTTCTTATACCACTCAGGCATCTTGTCTCCTCTGTCTTAGACCTACATTCTAAAGGGATTCAGTATCTGTCTGCCTGGGATGTCATGGTCGACAGACCACGATGCTTTGCCAGAAATGGCTTGCACCTGTCACCCCTGGGATTCCGGATACTGGTTAAGGTTCTTGCCACCCCTATAGTGCCTTTTTTTAGGCAAGGTTCAAATGACAAATTTACCACCGTAACAGAACAGGCAAGCAAAAACGGAGGGTGTTGCTACTCAATGCTAGAAGTCTAAATCTCAAAATGCACTCACTCGAGGCACTCCTTAAAATGGAAAACATCAATATCTGTGCAGTGACTGAGATCTGGTTCAAGGCTCCAGAGAGCACCCCATGCACTACCAGACTAACTCACACCACACTTTTCGGCCAAGTAACTTGGACCAGAACACTAAAGGCAGAGGTGTGTCCATATTCATTAAGGATATCCACACCTCCAGGCTAGTTGCTCAGCATAATGCATGCGAGGTTATCCAAGTGCAACTAACTCGGGCAAAACTGCAATCCAAATTGTAGCTTGCTGCAGATCCCCCACCATGCCACAGGATTCCCACTCCTCTTTTCTTGATGTACTGGAAAATATTAGGGTTCAACCAAACACCCTAATAATGGGCGATTTCAACTACCCCACCATTAACTGGGAAAACTACTCATAGGGTTCATAGGTTAGTACTAGGCTAACTGCCCTTGCAAGCCATTGTAAGCCTAGCCAATTATCCCTTGTGAGACTCAAACCCTGCACCTTGTGTTTGTAAGGCAAACATCTTAACCATTAGGCCACCCTCCCAACCCCTCATGTACCAACTCCTTCGCTCAACGCTTTCTGGAATTCATAAACTCCAATGCCCTGGATCAACTTATCCACACCCCCCACAAGGGGCAGCAATATCCTAGATCTAGTCATTACCAACAAGAGTGACTGGTGTTCCACACCTCAAGTCAATGCCTCATTGGTCCGATCTGACCATAAGCTAATCACCCTAGATATCCACATTCTGCCCCCCCATTAAGGAAACCACAGTAAAGAATTTCTCCAAAGCCAACTTCATGCTTCTTAAGCCAGAAGTGGTGAACTTCATGACACCCATGCAGATGGACAATACAGTTACAACTACTGAATCCTACACAATTGCACTTTACAAGCACTTGCACGAGTGCATTTATCGTGCTATCCCAAACAGAACCAAGACGCTATCCTCTAAAAAAAGGAAGCCAATCTGGTGGTCCCCTGCCATAAACAAACTGTACAACAGAAGGAAGAAACTGTTACAAAAGAGAGCAAAATCCCATGAGTGGAGGAGCTCCCTGGTCAGCCTCAGTAAGAAGCTGCGATCCTTGATAAAATCCTCCACAGCTAGTTATGAAAACAAAATCACCACTAATTCTAAAGACAACCACAAAGCATTCTATAGCTATGTCAAGAATCTCAATGGCAACACTCAGATCTGCTCTGAGTTGCAGCACAATGGCACTAAACATACAGACCCAACTGATATTGCCAACATCCTGGCAGATAGGTTCAGTGTTAACTTTACCCCCCTCTCACCCCCTAAAGGGCCTATCTCTATACCGGAAGAATGCAAAATTCCTGTAATCACGGCTGCACAGGTAAAAACCACTCTCTCCAAAGCCAAAAACACAGCATCCATGGGACCTGACAACATCCCAGGCTGCGTTCTACATGAACTACAGAACGAACTGGCACCCCACCTAAGTACCATGTTCAATCATAGCCTCACCTCAGGCTTTTTGCCCTCTGAATGGCACACAGCGATGGTTATCCCACTCCACAAGGGGGGGAGTCACCATGGACCCTGGGAACTATCGCCCCATTAGCCTCACAAGCCTGGTCTGCAAGGCTATGGAACGTATCATCATGGAACTTATAAACAAAGACATTGGTAATCTCCAAACTCTGGACCCCACCCAGTTCGGGTTTGTAAAAGGCAGATCATGTCTCCTAAACCTGATCGACTTCTTTGAAGTGGTCACCAAAGCCGTAGACAAGGGTAAGGTGGTTCACTCAGCCTATCTAGATCTTGCCAATGCTTGACACCATTCCTCACTCTGGAATTATAGATAAACTCACTAAACTAGGTATATATCCCTATGTCACAAGATGGGTTGCCAACTTGCTCAATGACAGAACCCACACTGTGAAAGTAGCAGACTCCAAATCCGACTTCAGACCAGACCAGTGACAAGTGGAGTACCACACGGTTCAGTCCTGGGGCCTCTCCTGTTTGGTATCAACTTCTCTGAAGTACAGGCTAACACAGAAAGTCTTTGGCTAACAAAGTTTGCAGATTACTGCAAACTAGGAACCATAATCGAAACTCCTAACTATGTGGACATCCTGCAAAAGGGCCTCACTGAGACAGATGCCTGGTGTCAAAGCCATGGCCTCAAGCTCAATGCCAAAAAGTGCACTGTCATCCCCTTTGGTAAAAACTCTGTAACCATGAACTACAACATAGGTGGTAGTATACTTAACACCAAAAGTGTGATAAGAGACCTTGGGACACAGGTGGACAGTAGTCTTGTCTTTGATAATCACATCGCCACAGTAGTCAGGAAATCCTTCTACATGGCACATCTCATCACAAAAGGTTTCTCATCCGGAAAAAAAGAGGTCATTGTTCCCCTCTACTCATCACTCATTAGACCCATTATAGAGTACAATGCCCCTTTTGGTATGTACCTCACAAGACATCTACAACTGGAAAGGCTGCAGAAATACCTCACAAAGAGGATTACCGGCCACAAACAGATGCCCTACGCAGACAGTCTCAAAAAACTCCAGCTTTACTCCGTCGCATATCACCTACTCAGAGGTGATCTCTGCCTAACATACAAAGCAATGTCAAACCCAGAGCTGTTGGACATGCTCCACTTAAAGAAATCCCAATCCCTCTGAGCTACAAGCTCTAGGGACCTAAACCATGTCACCACAATAAACAGAACATGCCGGAGGGATATATTCCTGTCCCAGAGACTTCCATACTCTGGAATAAACTACCTATCTATATCAAACAGAGCTCTTCATTAGCACTCTTCAAGAAAAATCTTGATGATTGGATGGGAAATAGGAAATTCACTCCAGGGATCACTTCTGTGGCTCGGCTCAACAGTGGCACAGGAAAATAATTTTCTTGGGTGGCAAAAGCCAGGGTACCTTTTTAGCTGGGCTTGTATAGGCCCTAAGGCCGATAGCCTAGTACCTATCTATGAACATTCATCACACTGCTATGCCCCACTAAAACTCCACATTGCTTACTTTCTGACAATATACTGCACACCCGTGTCATATCCCCCCCCTGCCTCCTTTGTGTACAAACCAAGCTCTCTGAATCTTGCTGAAAATTCAGTCCTTATATTTCACTCTAATTTGAGCATTCTTCTTTGTACACAGTCAGCTTTATCTCCCTTTTGCTGCACTATCACCCAAAACAGACATGGCATTGCAGACTAGCCTATAGAAGAGGACCCCACTTCCCTCACTAGGCATTCAGGAGCCCTGTGACCCTTGGCCATGATCCATTTGCACTGATCTGATCTGTGTGATTCATCCAGGGGGGTTATTGTTATTGTTAATTTGTGATGTTTTGCAGTCCTTGGTCTTCAGTGTGCTTTACTTCAGAGTACTTCAAACTTTTATTTTTCAGTTTATCATGCATTCTGCCCCCTTTGTCGCATGTGATGTCACACAGAGAGAGGTTGAACATTATATCTATGGGCAGCAAAACACTCCACAGGCATACACAAACTGCATGCTACTGAAAATGCAAAATGAAATGACAAACTAAGGGAAAAATGAAAAACACTCAGAGAAACTTTTAAACTTAAACTCTTTTGCTCTTATGAATAAAGAGCAAGATTGCTTAACTTTAAAACTTTCTGGAGTGTTCAGTATTTTTTACCTTTAGATACTAATCGGTTATTTAAAAAAAAAAGTCAGAATGTCAGGAGTAGAAGCCGCTGCAAAAAACACAGCACCCTGATACTTGCCCTTTTTTTAAAACTTGTAGCAGAAACTGCTCGGAGAAGCATGTACTGTCCAAGCATCTGTATGTATATGCTAAACACATGCACAGCACATCGTGCTCAATCTCCTATAAGGAAGAAGCCATGGAAGAATATTACAGTTTATTTATTACAATAACATTTTAAAAAGGCAAGTAATTTCTTTTTTAAATAATGCCACTGTAAAATATCAATAATCCACTCCTGTGTGGGTATCCGAGGATTTACCCATGACTGGCTTTGTTTAATCACTTACTTGGACTTTACCCTCAGGATCAAATCGTACAAATCACGGGTAAATCCTGTGAAATCAACACTCAGTCATGGATTACTGCTAGAAAAAAAACATGGCACTTAAAAAAAAAAAAAAAATATATATATATATTAGTTCAAGTAATTTTACTAAAAATGTTTAAATACTAACTGTCACGTCAATAAAGTGCAACTTTTTTTCTAGTTTCACAAAAGACAAAAAAGTTGCAAAATCTCAATAAACTAAACTACTAGTATTTCAAAGAAAATATTCAACATTCCATCTCATAAATTTCTATTTTCCCGTTTTTTTTGTTTTGCTTTTTTTCACATTGCATTCCATCTCATAAATTAATAGATTTCTATTTCCCCCTTTTTTACATTTCATTCATAAACCCATTTGTCAGTTTAACGCATGTGTGATTGTCTTATCATTGTTGACCTGTTCTGTTTCCAGCCTGGGCTGGTTCACCCCTCATTACACAACCTGGTGATTACAGGCTCCCTTATAATCACTGTATTGATGCAGAACTTAGTGTGGACACCTGCTCAACAGAGCACGAATGACTAGAACCCCTGAATGCAAGCAATCCAATTGTCTTAGCCTCCTAAGTAACTAGGACTACAGATGCACGTACAGCATCTACCTTGTCATACACATAATGTAACAGCAAGGACTACCTTATAGCATTCTTCATTAACCCAGGCACATTTCAATTCCACGCACTTTACATCTCCTAATTTAAGCCAATCTGCCCTGACTATACTCCAAATTCATTTAATATGCTTACACTAATAAAATTTGACAGCCTGCAGCTGCTTCAGCTTATTAACCCTCAGTCCTAATGGCTCACATACCAATACAACTACACCATCACACTTGTCTCCTTCACTTAATTCAGTGCCACCCATCTGTTCCACAAAACATTTGCTGCCCCTCTAACTTTAGAGTCCAATTTCACACTTAGCTTTTTTCTCCTTACTCTCTGGCTCAGTCTTCCATGTTGTGAGCTGAGCTTTGATTTCTGTACAAAACATTTCCTCTTGCTTTGCGCCTTCATCCTGTACCTTTGCCATGTAACTCCTCAGAACATATCAGCATGGCTTCAGCAATGCTATTCCTTGAACACAGCACTTCTATTCATCAATTATTTCATAAAGGGCAAACAATTTGACTGTTCCAGTCCTCTGTTTTTAAATGTTAAAAGCGTTTCATACAATTAGCAATGGCTGCTTTATTAACAGGCTTGCATCACAAGGCTGAACCAGAACTCCCTCAATGGGGTCATTAGCAACCTTAACTAAAATAGGTTTGTTTGTTTCTTTCGGCTTTTCCCGGTTAGGGGTCGCCACAGCGGAACTCCGGTCCGCTAATGACTGACAGCAGATTTTGCCGTGCTGGCTTTCCGGGCCTAACCCACAACCTTCAACGAAGGAACGCCCATTCACACATGTCGCCACACAGAAGATGCTCTAACTGAGAATCGAACGGGCAACGTCTAACTGTGAGGCGACAACGCTACCGCAGCACCACCACAGTGAAATTAAACTATCCTCCTGTGACTCCAGTGTTAACAGAAAAGTCACCAAGAGATTGCTAATATTTAGTATCTGCACTAATAGGGCTTCACAATACATTCACTTTACAAATATGCAACATAGTGGCAATATAGCCTTTCTCTGAAAAGGCCACTTATCCTCCTGTGAACAAGGTGCTCTCCAAAATGGACCTTTCTACCTGAACAGTACTTACAGATTCTCTTACACAAGGCTAACAAAAGCAAAACAATTTTATTCTTCACTGCTAGCTATTTTTAAGTTCAATATCACAGTTAACAATTACAACCTTTGAGAATGCAAGCGGCATAAAAATTAGTCTGGATAATGAGTTTCCTCAAGATTTTCACATTGATATAACAAAAAAATAAAGCTGTTAGAAAATTCTTTGCTGAATGTATTTTTTGATGTGGTATGGGCAGCCTTCACCTTGCAATCACAAATGGGAGACATCCATTCTCATTGCATGACTTTTCACTGGCACAGTTATGCTAAGCAGCACCTCAACCACCTACTTCAAACTGCCTGAAATTTCCTGTGTTCAACTTCACACCTAGCCATTGCACACCTTCAGTTTAGGGACTTCTTTTCAAACAAACTGCTTTGCATTCTGAAGCCAGCTTAACGCTCTACTTTTCTAACAATTCCACCGAAGCATGGGTTACACGGACAGATAATAACTTTTGAGTAGCTGTTAAAACAGTCTTTTGTCAAATCTTTAAGAAATCAGCCATGATATGTTGTTGGTCAAATCTTATTATAACTGGTTCTGATAACAGTGGTGGTTAGATCGTATTAGTCTATAACAATGGGCATTGAAGCCTTTTGTAATTCCATTCAGCTGTTATGTACCACTTGTGTTCAGCTCTTATTGTATATAAGCCATTGTAACGGCCACTGTAGCTTTTCACTAGGATATTTCACTATTAAAACAACTTTTGAAAAATCATCTTGAGTCCGTTAACACTTTAGTACTCGTAACAGCTGTTGGACATTATAACGCTGTGTCCTATTTTTCTAAGCTATGGCTAAACTTCTACTTTACATCTTAGGCCATTTCAAAACAGGAAGTAGAGGCAAGACTCAAACTACTGAAAAGTTTTACTGCGTAAAACTGATCTCAATAACCTAGAATCCTGCTACAGCAAAATCGCCAAGTCTGCCACCTATCAGCCATACAGGACTCACCACTGCTCTGCCCTCTCCCAACTCAAATGGCTAGAACTCCCTAATTTTTTATCCCTCAAACAAATGACCATGGCGCACAAAATAATCTACCAACCCAGCAACTGCCCTGCACTCTCTAACCTTGTCCAACCTAGTAGTAATTTCCAATCCCCCAGATCCTCCAACAAGCTAATGCTAAAGGTATCCCGCTCCCACGACTACCATGGTTACTCCCTTTACTCCCACAAAATTGCCAAATTATGGAATACCCTTCCACATATCATACAAAATCCTCACCACCATGAGTTCAAACAACTCCTAAACAACTACCTAGCCAAACACTGGATTTGTTCCTGTTATTCACCTAATTCTTCCTACCCCTGTACCTTACCTCATCCTCTACTGTAACCTCCTACTATACTCCCTCCATCTCTGCAATGTCTGCAGTCTCATATTGTACATACAGCTGGAATAGTAACTTCCTATCTATTTCACTGATGATATATGTACATACTGTCTCTGAATTTATATTGTGCACATTGTCTTAGTAATTTGTATTTCTGTATATGTTTAACAATGGCTTGTCATTTCACTTGAGAGATTTATAACCGGACTACACAATTGTTTGTATTATGTACTAACTATTGTATTATAAAATTATTATTATTGCTGCAAGCTTGGTTATTGCTTGTGGAGCTTTTCTCCCTGGGCCTCCACTGAAAACGTCCTTCTGGCCCAGTCGGACACTACCCGGTTAACAAATGTAATAAATAAAAATAAATAAATTTGAAGTGCAAGTTTTATTGAAGAATGTATGCTTTTGTTTTAAGACATCATCAGTAGTCAGATGAATCCTAGCTAACAGGGAACAGTTTTCTTTCAAGATACACACCACAACATTAAAATACTTCCTTTCCACATCCTCTTACTATTACTAACACTGCTGCCATGTGTCATTGTTACATCACATAACTCCTCCTGCATACCACAATACTCCCACAAACCCAACAAAAACATAGCAATTCCAACTGCCTAAAAATTATTTTAGGAGCAAAACAGAGAGCCCTATCAAAATTTCACTCACCTTGGAAACCTTACTAAGTAAAATATTAAATAAGACAAGCAATCCAACACAAAAATCAAAGCAATCCAAAGGACTTCTGGTTCGCCGTCAAAGTCCTTTATCACAGCCATTCCAACACACCGTCACCTGCAACAAATAAAGAGAGCATGGCATCCCGATTTCAATTCACATTTTATACAAACTGATCTCTCTTTACTCAAGGATACTTCCCCCATCCACCCAGAAAGCTACAAAACTGTCTAGCATAAAAAAACTCCCCAGTCAGGAACTAAGTCCTCAAAATAAAACACTTGTTCACCACAAAATGTAGTAACACTGCTGATTACTAGTGCTACTCCTGCTGTCTCCAAATTTAGGAACTATCTACCATTCATTCTGCTCTACGTTTTGAAAACTGTTTTCCAATTTTCTTGAACATTTAAATAACTTCTATGCTCTTTTTCAACCTCAGCATAATACCATAAACTATAAGCAACAAATAATTATGTTTAACTTGTTACTATGTCACAGTATCCCAAGACTACTAAATTCAAATTTCTGTCTCCTAACCTTCGCTCTTGTTTCAAAATACAAGCCTTTCTTGTATCATTTCTCACTCTTGAACACTTATCCAAGTACTAATCAACGTCTGTACCTTCTCTTTCGCTCAATTAACTACACCTATCTGCAGTACTTTCTCTGTCCATCTCAGCTTGATCTCTGGAATAAAAACAACTAATTTTATTACTGAAATATATACTACTGTATTATTATGCAACTTACATTTATCCAATATATGTCAATGTAGGCTCATCGGAATAACGCAGGATTTGAATTACATTCATGTAGTTTATTAAACATATTTTGTTTAATTCTGTGCGACTTTTGTTCTTTGTAATAATGTATGGCATTGCATCATTTTTTTGTGTAGACCCCCTCCTGGTCTTCACTGAAAATATTTTATTTTAGTTCAGTCATGACTTTCCTGGTCAATAAATAAAAATTACTTGAGCTAGTGGCCATCAATTTTCAAATCTTGTGTTTGGAACAGCTTTACACACTGCTTCCCAGATATCCTGTCCTCTAAACGGCAAACACACAACTGTTTTAGCTGGTCAGATGACAAACCAAGTTTGAGTGTAATTATACAATTTCTAGAGACAGAGACAGCTTAACAAAAACATCTGTGCAACTGAAATAGCAAGGAAAATGTACCATTCCACAAGCAAGTACAGCTTTAAAGTTTATCACATTTATTTAACAACAAATGAGAATTGTTCCATCTCTGGTGGTGTTATACATGTATCTATATATATATATATATATATATATATATATATATATATATACATACACACCCTCAAACAGACTACAAATTAAGACAATTAAAATTAACAATGTAGCTGGTGAGTCCCTCTTTGCAAACTCTGCAGGCAAAGCATGGAACCTCCTTCCAGCTAACATTACTTTGTTCTCCTCCCTATCCCAATTCAAAGCTAAACTCAAACATCTGGCACTAAACTGGTTTTGCCACTGCAACAAGCCTGGCTAACTCTCACCATGAATGTATATAACCTATTAATCAAATTACTGTTATTTTTTTCCTCGACTGTTACCAGGGGTAACGTGAACTTGCGATAGTGTCCATTTCATATCTGCTTGTGTTATTTGTAAATATCTCATCTGTAATATGTCTTCTTTGTTATTACTTATCTGTCTACCTTGGTAATATGCCTTCTTTGTTATTACTTATCTGTTTACCTTGGAGCTTTTCTCCCCGGGCCTTCACTGAAAATGGACATTAATCCAGTTGGGCTATCCCGGTCAACAAATGTAAAATAAATAAATATATTGGGACATCCGTCCCCTGGGCCAGTGATCAGGGAGTCAATTCTCAACATGGATACCGCTGAGGGATGTTCACTTGGAACATAGATAGATATACACAGTATTTCCAGATGCAGCTCTCTGCACCAGGCCCAACTTCCCTTAACAGCACACAAGGAATACACTCCCGTCCTGGGGTTGGGTTTTCCTCTCTCTCACCAAGCCCCAAGTAAGACACCACACTGACAACAGCTGTAGAGCAGAGTCCTCAAAAGAGTGTTCCAAGCCAAGTCGTCCACCACACACACTGTGAAACCAGAGCTCTGTGTCCCTGGCTCTAAGAAGTTGACACACACAGATTTTATTTTTCACACACGCACGCACACAAGAAAGGCTGGCACAGATTTACCAACTATATCCCCTCTTGCCAGACTATAAGGTAAATACTGCCTCCAGAACACTCCAAAGTCATCTGCTCTAAGGTTCTTAACAGGGTACCCAATTATACTGAGTAAAACTAATACTACTACAAATGGTAGTGTTTGACCAATGCAGCAAGGCTTTCAGAAGCAGCCAGTGTCACCAATTAAATATAAGTACTATCAAATGTTAAAATATTCTCTGAAAGAACAGCCACAATGAAAAGTTTAACTATATTTAACAATAAAAAACCACCATAAAAATACTAAATACCTGTTTACAATAAAAACCAGAGTTTCAATCACAGAAAATATTAAAAACAGGTGGATAGATTCACACAAATACAGAAAAACAGTACTTAACTAATCTCCCTATATTTTCCTGACTGATCTAAAGAATTACTATTCCCTGGTTACTTAATAAAGCAAGGCAAGATGAAATGGGTGAGTGATCCTTCTTGTCAGGTTTCAAAAGCAGATTGCCCTGAGACTTCTGTCTCAGAATGACATCACATACATTTGGCCATCTGACTCTGTTTCCCACACTACTCCCTTTACTAGAAACTGAACCAGAACTGAGCAGATGTGTCATAATACACAACATACAGCTTTGCTGAGATGTGTTATAGCATCTGGAAGTTATGAAACCATTTCAAAAACTTCCACCCTTTCAGAGTAGCAATTAGTTTACCCCCTAAGGACAATACAGCAAGATTCCTAGTCCTGGTTTTAACAGATATTTTGTCCCCGGCTGCAATCAGGAATGTAAGATCTTTATGACCTAAACCAGGTAATTTAATTTCAGACCATTTTTTAAAGTTAGCTGGACTAAAATTAACCTCTTCTCTTCCAGTAGCCTGTGTTACAATATATTCATTTCAACA
Source organism: Protopterus annectens (assembly GCF_019279795.1). Taxonomy (NCBI): domain Eukaryota; kingdom Metazoa; phylum Chordata; order Ceratodontiformes; family Protopteridae; genus Protopterus; species Protopterus annectens. Next base: position 1,140,885,934 of record NC_056737.1, read on the forward strand.
GTCACAATACAGTCTGACATACAGGTGTATTTATTTTTCTGTCCAGCAGGACCCACTGTTGGTACATTTTCATCACAAGCACCTGTACAAATCTGTTTGCTATATAAATGATACAAGTCTTTACAAAACTCCAGCTAGCTATGCTGGCATATGTTGCCAGCTATGCCAGAAGTAGGGCAGTGGATGTGCAATACCTCACTCACACACTCCCACACACACACTCACACACACACACAGTCACACACACAGTCACACAGTCACACACACTCACACACACTCACACACACACACACTCACAATGCTTGTTTTGTGTATACATTTTTGTATATTAATGGATTTCTCTTTGTGGAGTGCTCAAGCATTTTGTCCTGCTCTGCATTCCTTAGTTGTGTGGTTGCAATGTTAACTTGTTAGCAAGTGTATTGTTTCTTTGATATGTACATCTGGTAGCAAAGAGGATTGAGGCTTTGAGCTGTTAACAAGCTGCCTCCTCTAGTCAAGGGTACAGGATTAGAGTCCTTCCACCTACATTTGCCTACTGTGCAACTCTGAGCAAGTCCCCTGAACAGTGTTCCTGGGTCACCCCTTAAAAGAGTACGGTAAGTCGTGTCCAGTAGGATTACCCAGTTAACAAATGTACAAATAAATTAATGAAATAAGTGCCTGACAATTTTCATCTTATTAGCAAAATTACTTCATCTTGGTTTGGTATGAAGTTATTACTATACTTTTTGTTCCTCCATCTATGTTTTGATGTTTTAGTTTTACTTCACAAGTTCACATGGGGTCCAAATCAAATGTAATGACAGAAATGTTAAAATGTTGTTGTTACATGGGATTTGCAAATTAACGTGCATTTCATTCAGTGCAAACTCTAAAGTGATGCAAATAAAAATTCATATGGCATCCACACAACTTAGAGCAGATGTACAGCGCACAAAAAAAAGCATCAGTAAAGCGTTAATAGGCCCCTTCTAAAGCACTGATTAGTCTTGGTGAGAAGACCCTGCCTTACTTCTTCAAAGTGTATTATTCTGCGCCCTTCTGGAAGTACTAAAGGTCAACACTCACTACTGACGGTCCACAGTATGTACTACAGTCCCCACATTTCACATAAAGCACCAACAGACAAGACTAAGAAAATCATTTAACTGGATCTGAAGGGATACTTTAGAGATATGCAGTTAAAGCTCATAAAAACAGAAGCAAGAGGTTATAACTCAAAGTAACTCAAAGTAGAAAAGGATGAAGATGAAGCTGTGGCTCGGGGGGGGGGTCAAGAAATACGGAGAGAGGGATTTTGGAAGCAGATCCTTGGGGAGGACAACAAATTTACAGAATATTTTATTCACAAAGTTGCAGAAAGTATTTAAGAACTAAGCCAGCATAGGACTACAGAAAATACATTTTACCAATAGGGGTGACTGCAGGTAGAGGTACATATAACAGGCAAGAGGGGCTGAAATTTATTGGAGAAAACTTGTAAAGTAACCAAGGTATTGGGAGCAAATAACTAGAAAGGGAAATGTAAGGGAAGGATGAAGCCAAGAATAAGTTTGGTCTGCTGGTTATTGACTTCCCCTACCAGGATACCAGAGTACAGGCAAAGAGAAAGGGCCAGGGGAGAGCTAAGTGAAAAAGTACAGTTTTGTACCTACCATAAATGTAGATGTTAGAGTGTCTTCACTGCTGCAGTCATTACACTTCGGTTATCCTGCCGTCGACCAGAGTTCCAAAGTCTTGGTCTGGCGTCGGCTGCTGTCGCCTCCTCCCTGACATCAGTGCGTCAGGGGTATATAAGAACAGCCAACGCTATTTTCTTCAGTTTTTCTTGCCCCAGATGTCAGGTGCCCCCAAAAAGATAGGCAATACATATTGCTTACAAAACATACAATAAGGTGAAAACAAAACCTTCAGTAACCAGCAAATACACCACATAGGTATAACAGTGTAGAAAGGTATAGATGAGACCCAGCTAAGAAAGAGGGGATGGTGGGTGGGTAACCAGGACTGCAGCAGTGAAGACACTCGAACATCTACATTTATGGTAGGTACAAAACTGTATTATGTTCATCGTGTTTCACTGCTGCAGTCATTACACTTGGGTTGAATCCCAAAGCTGAGTCAGGGTGGCTGGTTCTACAGAGGATTTGGTGCGGCTATGAGGCCCTGCAGCACTGCAGTGGAAAAGCCAGCTCTGCATCTAGAATAAAGAGGCACGTGGCATTTCTTGGTGAAGGTGTGCACAGAACTCCAAGTTGCAGCTTCCAAAATGTCTTTGGTAGGTACTCCTCTAAGGTAGGCAGTAGAAGTGGCAGCTGCCCTGGTTTAATGTGGTCTAATGTTACTAGGTACAGGTTTCCCATGCTGTGTGTAGCAGAACTGGATACAGTGTCCTATCCACTTTGAAATGGTCTGCTTTGAAATAGCCTTTCCCTGTGATACTGCAGCATATGATACAAACAATTGTTCAGTTTTTCTGAAAGCTTTTGTTTTGTCCAAGTAGCAGCGTAATTGCCTGTGTATGTCTAAGGAATGTAGAAGTCTCTCCCCTTTATTCTGGGGATTTGGATAAAAAGTTGGCAAGTGAATAGTTTGGTTAAGAGCCACACTGGATACCACCTTAGGCATAAAAGAAGGGTTTGTTCTTAAAGAAACCCTGTCTTGGTGAAAAATGATGAAAGGCTCCACTGCCATTAGTGCCTGTAGTTCTGAGACTCTTTATGCTGAGGTTATTGCCAGGAGCAGAGCAGTTTTCCATGATACATATTTTAATTCTGCTGAACTGGCTGGCTCAAAAGGAGGTAAAGTGAGCTTTTCCAAGACAAAATTGAGGTCCCAAGTAGGTGTTGGTGCTCTCCGGGGCGGTCTTATGTTTTTAGCCCCTCTGAGGTACTGTTTTAGCAATGGATGAGAGAAAATAGGAGGATCTGTGTTGTAATGAGCCGAGATGGCAGAGCCATGGATCTTAATGGATGAGAAGGATAGTCCTTTGTCCAGCATCTCAGTTAAATATTGTAGTATCTGAGGAATGTTAGGGTCAAGGCTTTGAGCCTGGTTCCAGGCACAGAATCTCTTCCACTTTTCTGAATAAGATTTCCTGGTGCTAGGCCTCCTGGCCTCCAAAATGACATCCATAACAGCTTAAGAGAGAGGTGCTGTCTGTTTGGCTAATGAATCTGCCATGCAGCCAGGTTTAAGGTTCTGAGCTGACTGTGCAGGATCTGATTCTTTTGTCGAGTCAGTAGGTGTGGAATTTGAGGCAAAATCCAAGGTGGGCCTTGAGCTAAGTTCTTTAAGATTGGGTACCAATGCTGGCGTGGTCAGTCTGGAGCAATCAGAATCATCTGTGGTTTTTTTGTCTGGCTTTTAGGAGTACCTTTGAAAGGAGAGGCAGAGGTGGGAAGGCATAAACTTGTAGGCTTTTCCAGCTGAACGAAAGAGCATCCACTTTCCATGCTTGTGTGTGTGATAAGTCCTTGTGCAGAATTTTTGTAGTTGGCAATTCAGTGGGGAGGCAAAAAGATCCATGTCCGGGCACCCCCAGTTTTGCATTATCATGCTGAAGACTTGTGGATTTAATTTCCACTTGTGAGGATCCATGATGTTTCTGCTTAAGTTGTCTGCCAGAGTGTTTTTCTTTCCTGGCAGGAATTGTGCTTGCAGATGAACTTGATAAGTTAGAACTGTGTTCCACAAGGTCATGGCTTGTCTGCATAGGGGGTAAGAATGAGTGCTCCCTTGCTTGTTTATGTATCACATTACTGTGGTGTTGTCTGTCTTTAATAATTGTCCTGGATGTAGAAGGTCCCTGAAAACTGTTAGGGCATTTTGTACAGCCAACATCTCTTTTTGATTGATGTGAAGACGCATTTGGTCTGTGGTCCATTTGCCCTGAATACATTTTCCTGCCATGTGTGCTCCCCAGGCGTAATCCGAAGCATCTGTTGTTAAAGTCTGCCTGGCTGTGGGAAGAGTGAAAGGCTGACCCTTGTTGAGGTGACATGCCTGTGCCCACCATCGAAACTCCTGTTGTAGGCAGGGAATTAGTGGTATTACTGTTTCCAAGCTGTGAGAGTGTAGAGTCCAAACACTTTTTAGGTACCATTATAATTTCCTCATATGCAGTCTGGCATATGGAATTAGTAGTATGCAGGATGCCATGAATCCTAAGGCCTGCAGAATTTTTCTTGCAGGGAGTTGGGACTTTGTTGCCATCAACTGAAAATACTGAGTCAGTTGTCCTGGTTTGTCTGGCATGAGATAAGCCATCTGGGCTGTTGTATTTAAGCTGGCACCCAGGAATATTATCTCTTGTGAGGGGACTAATTTTGACTTCTTTTCGTTTACTGTGTACCCTAGGCAAATTAGCAACCTTTTTACAAACGCCAGATGCTTTAGAAGAATGTCCTTGCTCTCTGCTTGAATCAGGCAGTCGTCCAGGTATGGATATATTTGAATTCCTTTTAGTCTGCAAAATGCAATTACTGGTGCCAGACACTTTGTGAAGACCTTGGGCGCAGTAGATAAGCCAAAGGGCAGTGCAGAGAATTGGTAGTGCATTGAACCAGCTATGAATCTGAGGTATCTTCTGCAATTTTGTCTGATAGGGACATGCAGGTATGCCTCTGAGGTCCAAAGTAACAAGCCAAGCTTTCTTGCCCAACGTGGGAAGGAGCTGCTGTAGTGTCAACATTTTGAATTTCGGAACATCCAGGTAAGTATTTAGAGTAGAAAGGTCTAGTATGGGTCTCCAGGCTTTGTCCTTTCTGGGAACCAGGAAGAGTCCTGAGTAAAATCCTTGTCCTTGTTCCTGCTGTGGCATTTTTTGAATAGCTCTCATGTCCATGAGGGCTGTAATTTGCTTTTGTGCCTCTGCCCATTGGTTTTGTGGCAGGTCTGGCATTCCTTTTAGCCTTGGTAAAGTGTGAAAGTGGAACCTGTAGCCTTGAGACACAATATTCAGAGCCCATTTGTATTGGGTGATTGTTTGCCAGTTTTAGGAAAAAAGTGCTAGTTTCCCCCCTAAGGGAGCTGCCAAAAGGGAACAGCTTGGCATTGGAAGGGGGAAGTCATTGGGACTGTTTCCTGCAAGGTTGTGACTTGTCTTCACCTCCTTTTGGGATTGAAGCACCCCACTGTCATGGTCTGTAAGAGCCTTGGGGCTGAGATCTGCCTCTTGGGCGTCTGTATCTGCCTCTTTGTGGCATGACACTGGAAAGGACCAATTTTTTGTAGGCCAAATCCTGATAAATCGAGGTGGCTGTACTTGTAAGAAATCCTTCACTGTTTGCATAGATTTTGCCTTATCCTCCATTTTCTTGAATACCTCTTCTGCTTTAACACCAAATAAAATATCCTGCTGTAAAGGACAATCCAATAATTTTGCCTTAACATGATCTGGCAAACTTTGTTCTTTTAACCAAGCATGCCTTCGAATCACAGATCCTGTAACTGCTGCTCTACAAGAAGCCTCTAATGAATCAAAACCACATTGCAAAGTATGCTTTCCCACTTGTTCAGCTGCATGCAATAAATCCTGCATTTCCTTATAGTCAGGTTGTTCTGCACTTGTACTCATTTTCTGTTTTAACTGAGACAGTAAACATTGTTGATATTTAAGCATGTGAAACTGGCAATTTAAAGCCCTCACTGCTAAAGTTGCAGAGGTGTAAACTTTCTTCCCCCATCTGTCTAATGCTCTAGAATCCCTGTTAGAGGGAACTGGATTTTTAGCCGTGGAAGCCTTTACCCCTTTGGGACCCTGGGAAATAGTTTCTGGGTCTACAACAGGGTTTTTATAAAGAAATTTGTGAGAGTCAGGGACTCTGTAGTACCTGTCTGGCTTGACTGGAGCAGGGGGTAAAGAATCAGGATTTAAACTGGATTCAGAGAACACATCATCCACAGTATCCAACACTGGTGGAATAGCAAGGGGTCTGTGCTGAGGCAATAAAAGAAAGTCTCTGAGCCTTTTCTTGGATTCTGAGTAATCCTGGCCCTCCCATTGGAAATGCTCCCTCATGGTATGTAAAGTTTCCCCAAAAGAATAATCCTCAGGAGGAGAGGCTGAAGGAATTGATTCTTCAGCATCAGTCTCCTCATAGGGGGGGGCAAAGAGTATCCCTGGTCTGAAGAGGAATCAGAATATATAGAAACCTGGTCAGAGGAATCATAGTCTGTATCCTGCCTAGGCCTTTTATCAGGAGGGGGATGGGAACCCCTAATCAGAGTAATTAAGTCTTCAGCCATTTTGAGCATCTGCTTTTTCGGCATGGAGGCCTGTCCAGGTGAATGCTGTACTTGCTTCTTTGTCTTTAATGTAGTTTTAGATTTGGCTGCAGTTGCAATGGCAAGCTGTGAAGGTCTGAAAACACAGTCAGAAGCCAATGCCTGCTCAGCGGCTCTGGACCCATCAGAAGGGTTAGTCTCCGTAGGCCCAACACCTTGAGTATCCAGAGGCCTAGGTACCTCCACGTGGGAGTCGGCAGTGGGTGTCAGGGGCTGCGAAAGCACCTCACTGAGAACCGGCAACTGGCCTAGAAGAGGCTTTGTTGTCAGTTTTGGGCCTCGGATGCCTGGCCTTATCCTTATCTTTGCGTTTTTTGTGAATTGCAGTTGTTGGTTGTTACGACGGCATGGTATAATTAAAAAGTAATGGCGAGCAAAATCAAACCGACGTTTAATAGTGCATTTGTTAAATCTAGCACAAAACCAACAACTAGTGACGTCATGATCTGGGCCTAGGCATGGAATACAGTAAGAATGAAAATCCTTATGAGGTATTTGCTTCCCACAAGAAATACAATTATTAACTTTTACGGATATCGGTCTGAGGCAAGAAAAAGTTTCCCCAATGGGGTACTTAGCTTTATTGAAGACTTCGGTTCTGAAAATCAAATTTGATATCTCAGGAGTCGGCCGACTGGCACTTGCGAACTGCTTTTGCTTCGGGCACCGCACGGCAAGAAAGACTGAAGAAAATGGCATTGGCTGCTTCTTATATACCCCTGACGCACTGACGTCAGGGAGGAGGTGACAGCAACAGACGCCGGACCAAGACTTTGGAACGCTGGCCGACTGCGGGACCACATGACGGCAGGATAACCCAAGTGTAATGACTGCAGCAGTGAAACACGATGAACATTCTGCTCTAGTAGAAATGTAGTTGAATCTAGAACAGAAGCTACCGTAAAGGGAATAAGTAAGGAATATAAAATAATGTGATATAATTATAAAAAATCAATCGCAGGAGGTTAGCAAGATTGGGAAGAGAGACTAGAAAAACAATTTACAAGGGAACAATAGGAGGACATATGTACAGCTCCAAACCATGCAAAGTCCAGAAGATTGGTAATGTTGCTCCCAAGCAGACTTCAAAGAATTTTTCCTCGGGGTAAACGGCAAATATTGGAGGTATGATGTGCAAGAAAGAAGCAAATGGGAACATATTTTCTAGAAGTGTAATGAGCTGGCAGATTTTAAAAATTCTCTGTGGAAGACTGCTAGAAATACTGCAGGACCAAATGGCTGTAACTAAGGAAATGGTTATTTTGAGCTGGGTCACGGGATCTGAACTGCCTAGATATAGTAACGCCTTAAGTTTCACTTTATTGGCTGCAATAAAAGCAATTAATAGAAAATGGAAAACAACCAGGCTAACTGTATTTGAAGTGATGAATAATTTGAGAGATAAAACAACTGGAAATGGGAACTTTAGAAAAGGGAAGGAGCAAATTATACAGTAATAAATGCAATTTTTCAAACACCTTTATTGAATTATCACTTGTGACATAGGCAAATTTACATTCATATAAAAGTAATCAAGCTATATGAACAATTATACTTCACACGTACTGATATAAATTATAACCTAAGCAATATTACATAAATTAGTCAATTCTTGCCTTTTTTTAAATAAACAGCTTTATCAAACCATCACTTACTACATACGCAATCATACATTCATATAAATTAAAACAAACCACACCAACACAATCCTAGTTGCAAGCATTTTACATCACAAACCATACCCACAAACTCAGTTGCAAACATTACACATCACTTATCTACCCAGTCTGTCTCACTCAAACATTACATAGCTCATTTAAGTCCTGCCACCTTTTAGACCTTATTCTTCCCTTGTATGTATTGTTTTCACAATACCCATTTTTCCTATGTAGTTTGCTCCTACCCTTTTTTCTTTGTTGTCGCCTTTTGGCTTTTCCTGGTTAGGGGTCGCCACAGCGGAACTCCGGTCCACTAGTGATTGGCAGTAGATTTTCACGAACGCTGAGGTGCCAGCTTGACGTTCAACCTTCAACGAAGGCACGCCCATTTACGCATGTCTTTTGAACGCCCATGCAACCGCGGGGAGGACATGCAGACTCCACACAGAAGGCACTCCAGCCGGGAATCAAACGGGAGAACCTCTTGCTGTGAGGCAATAATGCTACCGCTGCACCACCGCGGATGTTGCTCCTACCCTTTTCTAAAGATCTCATTTCCAGTTGTTTTACCGCTGTTACTATATTCACTACTTACAGTATAGTTGGTTAGATTTTGACTTCCATTTTCTAGGAATTGCTTTTTTGGCAGCCATTATTAGACACACCAAGGCCTTATCACACAGTTGTGAGAACAACCATGGAAAATGCTTAGGAGAATGAGAGACAGAAGGCAGAAACTGCGCAATTTATGTTATGTTAGACTAAATGAAAGTTGTAAAGAAAGGAAATATGTAATGTATAGTGTATCCAAATGAAAAACTTTACTATGGTTTGTGTTCTCTTCTATTAATGTATGCGAGTCTTACGTCTCAAGTGATAATTTAAAAAAGATATTAAATCCGATCAACTGCAGATTAATGCAAGCAGTTGAAAAGAAGACTCCACAGCAGTACCTTCAGTGAATGCTGACTTACGGACAGCATAAAAAGGGGCATGAATTGCAGGACAGACAGCAACAACATGCAAGATACCTGGAGGGTTGAATGTTTATAGGCAAGCAACAGAGCTGGTAAGGTACACAGTAGAAGGAATGTGTGCCCAACATGCTAAAAGCATACTTATTGCTTGAGAGGTGATGTACAATACTGTAAGGTCAAATAGCAAGGCAATGCTCTCTCCATTTAAGTATGGTAACCAGGGCTGGGGGGTTCCAGCCTTAACAGGGTATATACCAGAATAACCCATTGTTTTAATGTGGGGCATTCAGTGTTGAGTGCATAATGAACAGTTCCTGCAATTTAATTTTTTTCATGGATGCATTTTTGTTCCCATGTCTAATCACTTAATACCATTCTCCAATCAGATTAGCCAGTGCATCCCCTTTACTGGGTATGGGACCAGCACAGTACATGGAAAACCATCCAGAGGGACATCATACAAGGCAGCTGTCAGGATTTCTTTTTCCCCAGCTTGTGTATGGCCATTAGCTTTTTAAACTGGTGCTGCACTCCCACAAATCTTAACCACAAATGTGCCCCCCAAAAACCTCAATGTCCTTTCACCTTGTCCCTGGACAAGAACTAAGCAGTGCACACCTCTCCAACAGCTTTGCTTTACCTAGGATGTGAGCTACTGGAGTGTTTTTTAGAATGCACCTAACCACGTGGATCTGCACCCCCCCCCCCCCAAGAGACCGAACATACAGACTCTTTCCCCTTGAAATTAGACAATGCCTGCCCTCCAGCAGGACTGCTTCATTTAGGATGTGAACTATGGGGGTGTTTTCTACTATGGACCTAACCCTGGCAATGGTGAGTGAGTGAGCAGGTTGTGTCACCACAAGGACTACTTATGGCCCACAATCCTGCTAAGCATCTGAGGGCAAGAACTAGCATCAACAGATGGGGTTAGCTGTACCCTCATACTCCTCTGCATCAGCTCCTTGATTTTCTTTAAGGACTCGGCTTAGTAATGGAGCAGCAGGTGAATCAAGGGACCAAGCCACCACAGCCTCTCCCCACCCCCCACTCCCACCCCAGGATTGCTCAGCCACAGTCCCTCACCTGTCAATCGCCTCTCCTTGGCTCTTCTAGCCTACAAGCTAGTACTCAAACTTGGGCAATCTGAGTCACAGTTAAAGCTTCACTCCTCTGCACCACAGAGCTGGGAGAACACTTTATACTTGCACAAACAGCACAGTGTGCAAAATACAACCTCTCATGTGGCTACACAGTTCTGAACTGTGAACAGCAAAGAAGAAGAACACAGTGGGCCACTGAGGCCAGGTCAGTAGGTAGGAATGAGCAATACAATTTAACATCTTCTTCTTCCTTCGGCTGCTCCCATTAGGGGTCGCCACGGTGGATCATCTGTTTCCATTTCTTCCTGTCTTCTGCATCTTTCTCTACACACCAATCACCTGCCATGTCCTCTCCCACCATATCCATAAACCTGATCTTAGGCCTTCCTCTTTTCCTGTTACATAGCATCTTTTTCCCCAATATATTCTGCATCTCTCCTCAGCATATATCCAAACCAACGTAATCTTGCCTCTCTGGCTTTGTCTCCAAACCTTCCAACCTGGGCTAACTCTTTAATATACTTATTCCTAATCCTGTCCACCCTCGTCACACCCAGTGCAAATCTTAACATCTTTAACTCTGCCACGTCCAGCTCTGATTTCTGCCTTTTTGTCAATGCCACCGTCTCCAACCAATATAAAATAGCTGGTCTCACTACCCTCTTGCAGACCTTGTCTTTCACTCTTACTGGTACTCGTCTGTCACAAATCACTCCTGACACTTCTCCACCCTGCCTGTACTCTCTTCTTCACCTCTCTTCCACATTCACCATTACTCTGAACTGTTGATCCCAAGTATTTAAACTCATCCACCTTCGCCACCTCTACTCCCTGCATCCTCACCATTCCTCTATCCTCCCTCTCATTCACACACATATATTCTGTCTTAGTCCTGCTGACCTTCATTCCTCTTCTCTCTAGAGCATATCTCCACTTCTCCAGGGTCTTCTCCACCTGTTTCCTACTCTCACGACAGATCACAATGTCATCTGCAAACATCATAGTCCATGGGGACTCCTGTCTGATCTCCTCTGTCAACCTGTCCATCACCACTGCAAATAAGAAAGGCTCAGAGCTGATCCTTGATGTAATCCCACCTCCACCTTAAACGCATCCGTCACTCCCACCTCAGAACTCACCGCTGTCACACTACCCTCGTACATATCCTGTACCACTCTTACACCCCACTTCCTCATAAAATACCACAACTCCTCTCTAGGCACCCTGTCATATGCTTTCTCTAAGTCCACAAAGACACAATGCAACTCTTTCTGACCTTCTTTCTACTTCTCCATCAACACTCTCAGAGCAAACATCGCATCTGTAGTGCTCTTTCCTGGCATGAAACCATACTGCTGATCACTAACCATCACCTCCCTTCTTAACCTAGCTTCCACTACTCTTTCTCATAACTTCATGCTGTGACTAATCAATTTAATCCTTCCGTAGTTACTACAGCTCTGCACGTCACCCTTATTCTTAAAAATCAGTACCAAAACACTTTCTCCATTCCTCAGGCATCCTCTCACTTTCCAAGATTTCATTAAACAATCTAGTTAAAAACTCCACTGCCAACTCTCCTAAACACCTCCATGCTTCCACAGGTATGTCATCTGGACCAACAGCCCTTGCATTCTTCATCCTCTTCATAGCTGTCCTTACTTCCTCCTTGCTAATTCACTGCACTTCATGATTAATTATCCGCACATCATTCAACCTTCTCTCCCTCTCATTCTGTTCATTCATCAGCCCCTAAAAAAGTACTCTTTCCATCTGCTCAACACACTCTCCTCGCCTGTGAGTACGTTTCCCTCATTATCCTTTATCACCTTTACCTGCTGCACAATTTTCCTAGCTCGGTCCCTCTGTCTAGCCAATCGGTACAGGTCCTTTTCTCCCTCCTTAGTGTCCAACCTTTCATACAACTCTTCATACATCTTACAATTTAATAAATTAAATATTAAATTTAATTTAATTTTATTACATTTAAATACAATTTAACACATAATGAAATGCTTGTAGCTCATGTTCTCTTCCCACATACCAGTTGCTAAACTGTCTTTCACCTGACTACTGCACTCTTCTGACTGCAATTATAAAAATATAGCATCTTGCTAAGTTAGAGAACATGTACTGAGACGTACTGAATTCAGCACATGCATGTAGATACTGTAAAACAGCTGGACTGGAAAGATCATATTAATGCTATGATGCCAGTACAATAACCTAACACTAACTTTTGTGCCATCATACCTCTCAACCTCAGAGCAAAACATCTGGACAAAGCCTAAAATGATGGGAGGGACAGATTTTAAATATTGCTCTTACAAACTTAGAAAGCTGATAGAATAACAGGTTTTGCATTAGCATGAATTTTCTGAAGGACGTGGAGTCTTAAACTCAAATGTTTGTTATTATTTAATGACTTCACTCCTCAGCTATTTGCCAGAAAGGTACAGATTTTAGGAAAAACACACCAAAAATATGAGGCAAAAATCTGGACATTCTGTGAAAATCTGTACAGTTGAGAGGCATGTGCCACATAAATATACATTATATATATATATCTATATATATATATATATATATATATATATATATATATATAGGATCCGTACAGATGCTTGAGTGCATCTTTCACCGAATCCCAATTTGGTGAGCGTACGTGTGCTTAAGTACTGTTCACTAAAGCAGCCTTTTCGCTCAAGTATGCCTGTTGTTCCAGTCATACTATGGTGCGGTAAGAGAAAATTCCCTTTTCCCCACTATAGTGCAACCTCAGAGTAAGAATATTAAAGTAGGGGTGTGTGGGGGTGCAGCATACTTTAATGAAAGCGCTTTTGTTAAAGTGTGTTCAGTGGTAATGGATTCGGATATATATATATATATATATATATATATATATATATATATATATATATATATATATATATATATATATATATATATATATATATATATCTATGTATAGAGAGAGAAAGATACACACATATATACATATATATGTATGCTTGTGTTATATACATGTGCGTGTCGTACGTTTACAAGTTTTTGTTTAGTAAAGTTTCCTCAAGTTAGGCTTTGCCATGCAATCTCACAGATAAACAGTGATTCAATAAAAATGCATTCTATAACCTACTATGTATAAGAATCATACGATACCCAAAATAAAATATAGACCATATGCTTTCACTTACAGTGCTTTGTAATTAAGCAGGTCACCATATTGGTCAGCCATAGGGCTCTGTTTCTACTTGAGTGGTTGCCTCCTTCCCCTGTAACAGAAGTAAATTGGCTCTTACATTAAGAGCTGTAATACTTACCTTATAGCTTTAGGACACCTTAGGAAACCTTGTAAACTGCAATAGCCCCGCTGAGCTGTAATACTTACCTTATAGCTTTAGGGCACCTTAGGAAACCTTGTAAACTGCAACAGCCCCGCTATGTTCGACCTCGCTACTCTCGGGCTCTCTTCGCTCCCCTCCCTGCCCCCAATTCCCTCCCACCCCCAGTACCTCTAAATTTATAGTACTATAGCCACTCCCCCACTTTCTAGATCCAATCTGCTTTCATCTGGGATAATTCCACCCACCCCCATTCTACTGCCTACATTTTAATAGCACCTATTAGCTTTCATCTGGCATTCTCCCATCCCCCTTCCAGTACCTTTACCTCACCACTCTATCTTATGGTGTTGCATCACCAGGTAAAACAGTTCCTTAACTCACTAGCTGAAGCACAGATAATGATATACTCCTCTTTACTACCCCTCTTGTTCAAACCATACCTCCTTACCTTGTATGAAAACCAGTTTCTCATGGGATTTCAGGTCCCAAAAGGCCATATTATCACCCCAGCTGTAAATCCTTCCACCTTCAATCAGATCCTATCCAACATCTTGTTCAGTCTATCAACATCTCAACCCCAGGCACATTAGCTCTAGATCCAAACACTACCACAAACTAATAAACAAATTCCTGAAGTTCATCACCAAGTATAAACTCAACCTAATACTTGGTGGTGATATTCACCCCAACCCTGGCCCACTCACTTCAGATACATATACCCCCCTACTTGCAATCTAAGCTACAAGCCTACAATTAATAGGCCAACTAACTCTCTCCTAGTCTGTCATCTCAATATTAGAAGCATTAATAACAAGGTACATGAATTGCATGCACTTCTGGATGTCCACTCCCCTGAGATTCTCTGTTTATCTGAAACCTGGTTAAAACCTAACACTAAAGACAATGAAGTGTTACCACCTGGATACAACATACACAGGCTGGATCGTGCTTCGAGGAAGGGGGGTGGGGTAGCTGTACTCTATAAATATGAGTTGAATGTCACCACAGATGTAATACAACCACCTCAGATTAATAACTCAGATTCTTGCCACCAAATTGCAACTTAATAAAAATAAATGCATTAATATCATCTGTATGTGCATTCCCCCAGGTAACAATATATCTACATTTGAAGATATCCTGCACTGGCTATCATGTCACTACCCCCAAGAAACCCTACTACTTGGAGACTTTAACATAGACTGGGGCACCTGTTCCTCAGAATCCCCAACCACCCATATTAACCTGCATGCATTTACACAAATCATATCCACCCCTACCAGGATAGGTAAACCCAACCAAAAAGAAAGTATACTTGACTGGGTACTCAGTCACCCCCAACTGTACACCTCTGGTACCCTCCTTAATGGTCTAAGCGATCACCTTCTCACATATGTAATTAAGCACAAAACCATTAATTCCCAACAATCCTTACTCAAAGGTTAGAAACAATAAAAAATTTGACCCTGCCAAATTCCAACAAGAACTAAACTCATGTAATTGGTCTATTCTAAAACACCTCCCCTTAGAGGAAGCAGTAGCATACTTTAACAACAAATTCCTTGAGATCCTTGATTTGCATGCACCTGTTCGTTCAAAGAGAACCAAGGCAAAAACTGCACCATGGCTTTCTATAGAGTCTAAACTCAAAATTACCCTTAGAAACAAAGCATGGGATTTATGGCGTTCTTCTAAAGACCCTCAAGATCACATTAAATACAGGCAATCCAGGAACGAAACCAAAAAATCAATTTTACAAGACAAAAAACAATAATACTGTAATTTACAGACAGTAAATCAAAATAACC
This sequence comes from Protopterus annectens, assembly GCF_019279795.1. Classification (NCBI taxonomy): domain Eukaryota; kingdom Metazoa; phylum Chordata; order Ceratodontiformes; family Protopteridae; genus Protopterus; species Protopterus annectens. The sequence continues at coordinate 1,140,901,118 of NC_056737.1, forward strand.
CTAAGAAGTTTTGGGCAGGTTTAAATCTACTACATCCTGGACAAACTTCAACCCCAATCCCTGCTGCTACTATTGATAAAACCCCTGAAGATGTTTCTGATAGTTTTAATCAATTCTTTACTGAGACAATTCAAGCCCTAGCTAGCCAACTACCTCCTAGCTCCCCTGGTTCTGAAAGTAGCACTCGTAGAAACCTACTCGCGTTCAGCTTCCAACCAGTCGCCACTTCACTTATCCGTACCTTGATCAAAAAATTAAAACCCACTACACTTTCTGCTGATCAACTCCCTGCAGAGTACCTACAAAAATCAGCTGATGCTATTGCTTACCCCGTCTCAATACTAATCAATCGAACCATAGTAGAAGCTACATTTCCCACCATCTGCAAAATATCCTATGTAATCCCACTTCACAAAGGAGGCAGCTCTACTGAATTCTCCAATTATAGGCCAATAGCTATACTCTCTCCACTTGCAAAGATTATGGAAAAATGTATTCACAGACAACTCATGCACCACCTAATCCAGAATCGCCTTATGGCAGACACTCAGCATGGCTTCCGTCCTCATCACAGCACTACTTCAGCCCTCCTAGTATTTACCAACAGCATAAACCATAATCGCAACAATAATTATATATCCTCAGCCCTCTTTTTGGATCTTTCCAAGGCATTCGATATGGTTGATCACCAAATTTTAATCCACACCCTGCAAACATTCTGTCTAGATACTGGAGCCCTCCAATGGTTTCAATCTTACCTGAATGGTCGACAGCAGGCTGTCCTCTGGCAGAACAAACTCTGTAACCTTCTACGTAACACCCTTGGAGTACCACAAGGCTCTATACTAGGGCCCTTGCTGTTCTCCATCTTCATTAACGACCTTTATACTGTCATCCCAAAAGTCAGCTGTATCCAATATGCTGATGACTCTACTCTGATTTGCTCAGCCACATCTCCAGTAGAGTTATGGTCAGCTACCCAGACCACCTTTAATACAACAGAAAACTGGCTTTCTGAACATCATCTGATCCTAAATCCCAAAAAAACTAAAATGCTGGTATTTTCACCAACACGTAGGTCTACCGCTTTCACCTTTACCATAAAATCAAATGATGGCACAATAATCTCCCCTGACCCATCTACAAAACTATTAGGTGTCATCATAGACAATAATCTAAAATTTGACCTACATGTTAACCAAACTATCAAAACCATCAATAAAAAACTAGCGTCACTTTACAGAATAAAAGTCTTCCTAACCCCTCCAGCTAAAATTGCCATAGCTTGCTCTCACCTTCTTTCAACCCTTCTGTATGCATCCCCTCTACTCTCTAATTTAAACAAGACTGTCCTTAAACTATCAATTTGCTACAACCACATTGCCAGGTTTGCCACTGGGCTGTCTTTTAGGACACATCATTGCATCAATCTAAATCAGCTTGGGTGGCTTGAACTACCCAGCCTAATCCAGTATAACCAACTGATTATGGCCTATAAAATCCTCTATAATCCGGACAATACTCCTGCACTTAAAAATATTATCACCCCCTATAACAATCCTAGACCGCTTCGATCCTCTAACAAACTACTAATTCAGACTAGCAAAATTAGTAACACAGCCGGTGATTCTCTCTTTGCAAACTCTAAGTAGAACCTGGTACACTCTTCCAGCTGATATTACCTTACTTTCCACCTTAGGTCAATTTAAAATTAGACTCAAACAACATTTATCACTTAACTGGATATGTCAATGTATCAAGCCTGGCTAACACTCTCTAGAATGTGTAAAAATCTGTTAACCAGTTTACTGTGTAATTTAATCCCGACTTGTGCTCAGGATTAACTGTAACCTGTGGAACTTGTTTAACTTGCTTACTTATGTAATCTCTGTAAATAGTCTGTTTGTAATATGTAATACTGGTATTATGTAATGCTGTATTTGCTTACCCTTGGAGCTTTTCTACCCAGACCTCCGCTGAAAATGGACATGCATCCAGTATGACTATCCCGGTCAACAAATGTAAAATAAATAAAATAAAAATGTGGTCATTTTTCCTAATAGTTATGTTAATATCTGTCCTTCACTATCAACATTTAGAAGCAAGTAAAGTTACACAAATGTGGTCTTAAACATGTCAGTATTCTATAAATTTTGACACACTGCAGATTTCCTTTACAACTTTTTAAACTAAAGTTCCTGCTGGTTAGAAAATTGTGCCCAGGCATGAAGTCCCTTCAGTCCCTGGGTGATTCTGAAATGAATGTTATTTTCTTTTCTAGCATAAGTAGTAACTGTGAAGTCTTAACAGGCAGATTTGATGCCTCCTAGGAGCCAGTCTTTATCTTGTTTGAAACTGGACAAATAAAAAGGGATACAAGGACATTAATCAGAAAACACACTGAGCCATTTTTTTTCATTGCTTACCTTCCTGAAGGCTCCAGCTGAATTTTAATAGTAAATTAATGGTTTTATTTAAACAATCACATTTCCACTAATGACTGCGTACTAAATACAACCAACAACGCATCAATTGTTTCCATGAAGTTTCAAATTACAGTCATCTTTCTTGCTTGCTGTATAAAATGCAGTTATATAACAGCAGGTCTTCAGGGGAAACTCTTAGAGTCTCAAAACCACAGGCAACGTTGCAGCTACAAGTCTGTACAAACAAGCAGTCGTCACTGGCA